>NC_079220.1:1539362-1546862 GCF_029633865.1 Lampris incognitus
GAGGCCCCTCTCACCCCTTACAAACAGTGAAAAATGGTTTAGTCCGCCCCTCCCGAGCATCTCTCAATGCAGCTCATCTAGTCCCGTCGCGAGTGACGGCTGATACTAGCACAGAGTCCTTTTTTAATCACGGCAAGATAGTTCAGTTGGGTTCAGCTGGGTTCAGCGGGGTTCAGTTGGGTTCAGCTGGGTTCAGCTGGGTTTAGCTGGGTTCAGTTGGGTTCAGTTGGGTTTAGCTGGCTTCAGCTGGGTTCAGTTGGGTTCAGCTGGGTTCAGTTGGGTTCAGCTGGGTTTAGCTGGGTTCAGTTGGGTTCAGCTGGGTTCAGTTGGGTTCAGTTGGGTTTAGCTGGGTTCAGTTGGGTTCAGCTGGGTTCAGTTGGGTTCAGTTGGGTTTAGCTGGGTTCAGTTGGGTTCAGTTGGGTTTAGCTGGGTTCAGCTGGGTTAGTGTACTGTGATGGTAAATAACATACAGGATGCTAGAACTCAAAAAAGTGATGCATGAGGGATAAAAGAGGAAAGGGGCCCACAGAGACTAATTATGTATAGGGCCCAGAATTTTGTGCTACACCCCTGGTCACAGATGCTCATTGACAGCCCGACATTGGCCGACGGTCGGGTCGGCCTGGTGAAATCAGGGCCCTAACAGTACATCTGTCACCATCTTACAATGCTGCGAAGGCAACTATTCCCCAACCCTCTGTGAAGAGGACACATGGCCACTGTCACTCTAGTGAATGCTCACACATATCTGATCATGAAACTGGTCGCTGGTTTGGGTCGTTATGCCACTGTATTGTTTAAAAGGGTGGAGGTACCTGCAGTCACTGTATTGTTTATAAGGGTGGGGACACCTGCAGTCACGGTATTGTTTATAAGGGTGGGGTACTTGCGGTCCCTGTTTTGCTTATAAGGGTGGGGTACCTGCAGTCACTGTATTTTTTATAAGGGTGGGGTACCTGCGGTCCCTGTATTGGTTATAAGGGTGGGGTACCTGCAGTCCCTGTATTGGTTATAAGGGTGGGGGTACCTGCAGTCCCTGTATTGGTTATAAGGGTGGGGGTACCTTCGGTCTCTGTATTGGTTATAAGGGTGGGGGTACCTGCGGTCTCTGTATTGGTTATAAGGGTGGGGGTACCTGCGGTCCCTGTTTTGCTTATAAGGGTGGGGGTACCTGCGGTCTCTGTATTGGTTATAAGGGTGGGGGTACCTGCGGTCTCTGTATTGGTTATAAGGGTGGGGGTACCTGCAGTCACTGTATTGGTTATAAGGGTGGGGGTACCTGCGGTCTCTGTATTGGTTATAAGGGTGGGGGTACCTGCGGTCCCTGTTTTGCTTATAAGGGTGGGGGTACCTGCGGTCTCTGTATTGGTTATAAGGGTGGGGGTACCTGCGGTCTCTGTATTGGTTATAAGGGTGGGGGTACCTGCAGTCACTGTATTGGTTATAAGGGTGGGGGTACCTGCGGTCCCTGTATTGGTTATAAGGGTGGGGGTACCTGTGGTCCCTGTATTGGTTACATTAGCTGATGATTGGTCAGTAATGGTTGTGTCCAGGTGTTCTTACCTGCGTTAGTCTTCCTGCATCAAGACACTACACTTTACCACACCTTCAGCTCCGTCAGTAAAACCACACATCAGGGTGGGGGTTTACACAGGAGTCTATGCAACACGGCTGTGTCTCTACAGACATTGAAGGTTCCTTGTGCATTAATATTAATATACTGACACTTGGTCAACAGTGTCCATATATCATATACACTCACCGGCCACTTTATTAGGCACACCTGTCCAACTGCTCGTTAACGCAAATTTCTAATCAGCCAATCACATGGCAGCAACTCAATGCATTTAGGCATGTAGACATGGTCAAGACGATCTGCTGCAGTTCAAACCGAGCATCAGAATGGGGAAGAAAGGGGATTTAAGTGACTTTGAACGTGGCATGGTTGTTGGTGCCAGACGGGCTGGTCTGAGTATTTCAGAAACTGCTGATCTACTGGGATTTTCACCACAACCATCTCTAGGGTTTACAGAGAATGGTCCGAAAAAGAGAAAATATCCAGTGAGCGGCAGTTCTGTGGGCGAAAATGCCTCGTTGATGCCAGAGGTCAGAGGAGAATGGCCAGACTGGTTCGAGCTGATAGAAAGGCAACAGTAACTCAAATAACCACTCATTACAACCGAGGTATGCAGAAGAGCATCTCTGAACGCACAACACGTCGAACCTTGAGGCAGATGGGCTACAGCAGCAGAAGACCACACCGGGTGCCACTCCTGTCAGCTAAGAACAGGAAACTGAGGCTACAATTCGCACAGGCTCACCAAAATTGGACAATAGAAGATTGGAAAAACGTTGCCTGGTCTGATGAGTCTCGATTTCAGCTGCGACATTCGGATGGTAGGGTCCGAATTTGGCGTCAACAACATGAAAGCATGGATCCATCCTGCCTTGTATCAACGGTTCAGGCTGGTGGTGGTGGTGGTGTAATGGTGTGGGGGATATTTTCTGGGCACACTTTGGGCCCCTTAGTACCAATTGAGCATCGTGTCAACGCCACAGCCTACCTGAGTATTGTTGCTGACCATGTCCATCCCTTTATGACCACAGTGTTCCCATCTTCTGATGGCTACTTCCAGCAGGATAACGCACCATGTCATAAAGCTCGAATCATCTCAGACTGGTTTCTTGAACATGACAATGAGTTCACTGTACTCAAATGGCCTCCACAGTCACCAGATCTCAATCCAATAGACCACCTTTGGGATGTGGTGGACCGGGAGATTCGCATCATGGATGTGCAGCCGACAAATCTGCAGCAACTGCGTGATGCTATCATGTCAATATGGACCAAACTCTCTGAGGAATGTTTCCAGTACCTTGTTGAATCTATGCCACGAAGGATTAAGGCAGTTCTGAAGGCAAAAGGGGGTCCAACCCGGTACTAGCAAGGTGTACCTTATAAAGTGGCCAGTGAGTGTATGTCCTATACTACATGATGCCAAGTGACGACGCTGCTTTGTGGAGTGAATCTGTCTGTTAATGTGCTCTGTCTTCTGATCCACTGCTCAGCAGAGTCCAACCTCCGTATTAAGCCTTCACCTTGGCTCCGATCAGCAGAGGAAAGGTGGTGCTGCTCTGACAGACTCCATCACTCCTCTGCTGTGTCGACAGCTGTCAGTCTTACAGCATGGAGCTGTAACTGTGTCCTGTCTGCTGCTAAAGGCCCCGCCCAGACTCAGCTACTCACCGCAGGGAAACGAAGGGCAGGGATTGGCTGGGCCTCAGTGGGTGGAGTCTCAGAGCACGTAGTTTCCTTGGCTAAGGGACTGGAGGAGGCAGGGACAGAGGAGGATGAGGTGGGGATGATAAAACGGCGTGGTGCTTCAGATGTATCCAGGAAACCAGAGGAGCTGAGGTAGTCGTCTGTCTCACAATCCGCTGCCATGGTAACAACACACATCGCAGCAACCGAGAGAGACAGAGACAGAGAGAAACCTTAGGGCCATTACTTATCTACTGTGTGAACGAGTTGGTCTCTGTCTGTCCCTCCTTACATGCAGCGGAAGAGTAGGAGGTGTGTTTAGGGTTGGTGACCAGCTTCCTCTGCTGCTCTTCCTCCTCTTCCCATTCTTTCTCTCTCTTTCTCTCTGCCAATTCTGGTTTGGTGGAGGGGGATTTCCCAGAATCCACTGGAGTCCCGGTTGATGACAGCACTGGTAATGACACCTGTGGCCCTGAGATGGTCGCTGTGGGCAGGGTTTGAACCCGGTCAGGGGGTGGGACTGAAACAGAGTCTGAAGTCTATTGGTGGAAATTATTGTGACAAAAAGCAAAATAAGAAAGAAGCAGTTAGACATGCGTTTCCGCAGAAGAGCCGAAGGGAAGTGAAGCAGTAAAACAACAGCTGCCTTCGTGTTAACAATAACAACTCAAAAAATAACTGGTATAATATACTGCCATCTAACGTCTCTGTAATAACTAATATCTCTAATAACTCTGTAATAACTAATACCTCTGTAATGGCTCTGTAATGTATCTGTAATAGCTCTAATAACCCTGTAATAACTAATACTTCTAATACCTCTGTATGGCTCTATAATATATCTTTAATCCCTGTAATTACCCTGTAATAACTCAGTAATAACTGCAATAACTAGACCTGTAATGGCTCTGTGATGTATGTGCAATAATATTCCTATAATAACTCTGTAACAACACTAATAGCTAATACCGCTGTTATGGCTCTGTGATCCGCATCAATAACCCCGTAATAATTATGTAATAACCATGTAACAGCACTGTAATGGCTCTGTAATCTGCAGTAAAGTGGTAGTAACTCTGTAATAACGATGTAATAACTAATAGCTAATACCGCTGTAATAGCTGTTAATGAATCTAACATATCTTTAATATCCGTAATAGCGCTGTAATAACTAATATCTCTAATCACTGTAATAGCTTCAAAATACTTATAACTCTGTAATAGGTCTAATAACAACTTATCTGTAATAACTCTGTGGTACCTGCCAGTTGGTTTGCTCCCAAATACAATACCACTGGACTGAATATTTATAATAATACATTTTATTTGTGGACACCTTACAGAAGACAATAAAAACAAGCAGCACTGTATCAGACAGCATGAAGTCAAAACAAAGCAGGGTAGACAATAAAGTTAACACAACAGATAACTAAAAAAATCATCATCTGCACAAAACTCAGCGATGCGAGGATCAGACTGAATATGCCAGTTTGAAAAGTTGCGTTTTGAGATGGGATGTGAAGGAATTGTTATATAATTGTGTTATCCTGTTTCAATATTGTATCCTTCTCTCACTCAGACGTGTGACTACCTTGTTTTGTTTCTTTTGTTTTTTTGTCTAGTAGTAGTAGTCCATTATAATTGTGTTATCCTATTTCAGTGTTGTATTTTGTAAATTGTGTAAACACAACATCATGTCATGTTGTGCATCTTGGGAGAGAGATCGTCCTCTGGTGCTCTCCCTGAGCTTTCTTCCTGTTGTTTCTCCCCGTTAAAGGTTTTAGGGAGTTGTTCCTCATCTGATCAGAGGGTCTAAGGACAGGATGTTGTGTTGCTGTAAAGCCCCTGAGGCACATGTGTAACTTGTGATATGGGGCTACACAAATGAAACGGACTTGAGATACAAGAGAACGTCTGCCTTCCTGCTGTTGGAGGAAGACATGTCCACCGTGTATTCTACAGCCTGTAATGTTGTTTCTTTCTCCCAAGTTTATTTTGGCCAATTACCCCACGATTCCAATTACCCCTCTCTTCCGAGCCGTCCCAGTCGCTGCTCCACCCCCTCTGCCGATCCGGGAAGGGCTCCAGACTACCACATATCCAACCGGGTATCATGAGATTTCGTGTCATAGTCACGAAATCTAATCTATGAAGTCATGCTGGGGGACACGATGTCACTGAAATGTTCTTGTCCGGCACCACGAAGTTGTTCCCAATGCATTCCTATGGGCCAAGGTTTTCTTGCACGAGTCACGTTATCAAGATGCTGCTCTGGTTGCTCTGGCTGCTCTGGCCTCCCGGGAGGATGCCGGTCACTTACATATATTTGAAAACACAAAAACTACAGCGGTTAGGGTTCAGGTTAGGCTTATATCTTGTAGTTAGTCCACTGCCCACTGGGCGGGGGGGCAGTAGAAGAGAGGATTAAGAAAATGACATAAAAAAGCAGTGAGGAAAATAAAGAGAGCTGATGTAGACGGTACCAAGCAGTCGTGTCGTTTCTGCTGTCTGATATGTGGATACATAACAGTTAGGGTTAGGGTAGTTTTTGTGTTTTCAAATATATGTAAGTGACCGGCATCCTCCCGGGAGCCAGACCAGCCAGAGCCAGCATCTTGATAACGTGACTCGCGCAAGAAAACCTTGGCCCATAGGAATGCATTGGGTACAACTTCGTGGTGCCGGACAAGAAAATGTCAGTGACATCGTGTCTGCCAATACGATTTCACAGTTTAAATTTCGTGCCTATGACACGAACTCTGGTGATACCGGGCTGCTCCTCTAATACATGCGGAGTCTCCAGCCGCTTCTTTTCACCTGACAGTGAGGAGTTTCACCAGGGGGACAGAGCACGTGGGAGGATCACGCTATTCCCCCCAGCCCCCCCCCCCCCCGAACAGGCACCTCGACCGACCAGAGGAGGTGCTAGTGCAGCGACCAGGACACATACCCACATCTGGCTTCCCACCCGCACACACGGCCAATTGTGTCTGTAGGGACGCCCGACCAAGCCGGAGGCAACACGGGGGATGTTTGTTCAGTACCGTCCCTCCAGAGCTTCTGCAGGTTTACTTGTTTATATGAAACAGGAGCGACGGGCATTACACCATGTGTCAGAGGGCTTTGTTATCTACGTGTTGTGTACGGTGAATAAAATGCATATTGTTTGTTGTATGAGGTGATTTGGCAGCAGATGCGTTGCCCCAGTGAGAATTAATAAAACTATAATGTGGTGGTGATACACAATGGAGGGTAGATTCAGCAGGGGCTGCTGCTCCTTTAAGGCAGACGTTCAGAGTGCTGACGTAGCACTGCTTAGAGTTTCCGAGGCGGAGCCATGTTAGCAGCAGCCTAGCGGTTGGTTAGCTGGTTGCCAGGAGAGGTTGTGCTGTATCGGTGTTGTTTTGTGTGGCGAGTAAACGGGATTGACTCGACTCGATCTCTCCGTCTCCTCATTCCTGCACTGCCACAATGTAACTATTCTAACTGAATGAGAGAATTAATAAAACTATAATGTAACTATTCTAACTGAATGAGAGAATTAATAAAACTATAATGTAACTATTCTAACTGAATGGGGGAATTAATAAAACTACAATGTAACTATTCTAACTGAATGAGAGAATTAATAAAACTATAATGTAACTATTCTAACTGAATGAGAGAATTAATAAAACTATAATGTAACTATTCTAACTGAATGAAAGAATTAATAAAACTATAATGTAACTATTCTAACTGAATGAAAGAATTAATAAAACTATAATGTAACTATTCTAACTGAATGAGAGAATTAATAAAACTATAATGTAACTATTCTAACTGAATGAGAGAATTAATAAAACTATAATGTAACTATTCTAACTGAATGGGGGAATTAATAAAACTACAATGTAACTATTCTAACTGAATGAGAGAATTAATAAAACTATAATGTAACTATTCTAACTGAATGAAAGAATTAATAAAAGTATAATGTAACTATTCTAACTGAATGAAAGAATTAATAAAACTACAATGTAACTATTCTAACTGAATGAAAGAATTAATAAAAGTATAATGTAACTATTCTAACTGAATGAAAGAATAAAACTATAATGTAACTATTCTAACTGAATGAAAGAATTAATAAAACTACAATGTAACTATTCTAACTGAATGAAAGAATTAATAAAACTATAATGTAACTATTCTAACTGAATGAAAGAATTAATAAAACTATAATGTAACTATTCTAA
>NC_079220.1:1551862-1556862 GCF_029633865.1 Lampris incognitus
AGATAACGACACACAGATAACAACACTACACACACAGATAACAACACTACACACATAGATAACAACACTACACACAGATAACAACACACAGATAACAACATTACACACACAGATAACAACACTACACACACAGATAACAACATTACACACACATAACAACACTACACACACAGATAACAACACTACACACACAGATAACAACACTACACACACAGATAACGACACACAGATAACAACACTACACACATAGATAACAACACTACACACACAGATAACAACACTACACACACAGATAACAACACTACACACACAGATAACGACACACAGATAACAACACTACACACATAGATAACAACACTACACACACACATAACAACACTACACACACAGATAACAACACACAGATAACAACACTACACACACAGATAACGACACACAGATAACAACACTACACACACAGATAACGACACACAGATAACAACACTACACACACAGATAACGACACACAGATAACAACACTACACACACAGATAACAACACTACACACATAGATAACAACACTACACACACAGATAACGACACACAGATAACAACACTACACACACAGATAACAACACTACACACATAGATAACAACACTACACACACAGATAACAACACACAGATAACAACACTACACACACAGATAACGACACACAGATAACAACACTACACACACAGATAACAACACTACACACATAGATAACAACACTACACACACAGATAACGACACACAGATAACAACACTACACACACAGATAACAACACACAGATAACAACATTACACACACAGATAACAACACTACACACACAGATAACAACACACAGATAACAACACTACACACACAGATAACAACACTACACACATAGATAACAACACTACACACACAGATAACAACACACAGATAACAACATTACACACACAGATAACAACACTACACACACAGATAACAACATTACACACACATAACAACACTACACACACAGATAACAACACTACACACACAGATAACAACACACAGATAACAACATTACACACACAGATAACAACACTACACACACAGATAACAACACTACACACACATAACAACACTACACACACAGATAACAACACTACACACACATAACGACACTACACACACAGATAACAACACTACACACACACATAACAACACTACACACACACACATAACAACACTACACACAGATAACAACACTACACACACAGATAACAACACACAGATAACAACACTACACACACAGATAACAACACACAGATAACAACACTACACACACAGATAACAACACACAGATAACAACACTACACACACAGATAACGACACACAGATAACAACACTACACACACAGATAACAACACTACACACATAGATAACAACACTACAGACACAGATAACAACACTACACACACAGATAACAACACACAGATAACAACATTACACACACATAACAACACTACACACACAGATAACAACACTACACACACAGATAACAACACACAGATAACAACACTACACACACAGATAACAACACTACACACATAGATAACAACACTACACACACAGATAACAACACTACACACACAGATAACGACACACAGATAACAACACTACACACACAGATAACAACACTACACACATAGATAACAACACTACACACACAGATAACAACACTACACACACAGATAACAACACACAGATAACAACACTACACACACAGATAACAACACACAGATAACAACACTACACACACAGATAACAACACTACACACATAGATAACAACACTACACACACAGATAACAACACTACACACACAGATAACAACACACAGATAACAACACTACACACACAGATAACAACACACAGATAACAACACTACACACACAGATAACAACACTACACACATAGATAACAACACTACACACACAGATAACAACACTACACACACAGATAACAACACACAGATAACAACACTACACACACAGATAACAACAGTACACACACAGATAACAACACTACACACACAGATAACAACACTACACACACAGATAACAACACACAGATAACAACATTACACACACATAACAACACTACACACACATAACAACACCACACACACAGATAACAACACTACACACACAGATAACAACACTACACACACAGATAACAACACACAGATAACAACATTACACACACATAACAACACTACACACACATAACAACACTACACACACAGATAACAACATTACACACACATAACAACACTACACACACATAACAACACTACACACACAGATAACAACACACAGATAACAACACTACACACACAGATAACAACACTACACACACAGATAACAACACTACACACACAGATAACAACACTACACACACAGATAACAACACACAGATAACAACATTACACACACATAACAACACTACACACACAGATAACAACACTACACACACAGATAACAACACACAGATAACAACACTACACACACAGATAACAACACTACACACATAGATAACAACACAACACACATAGATAACAACACTACACACACACACATAACAACACTACACACACAGATAACAACACACAGATAACAACACTACACACACAGATAACAACACACAGATAACAACACTACACACACAGATAACAACACTACACACATAGATAACAACACTACACACACAGATAACAACACTACACACATAGATAACAACACTACACACACAGATAACAACACTACACACACAGATAACAACACTACACACATAGATAACAACACACAGATAACAACACTAACCACACAGATAACAACACACAGATAACAACACTACACACACAGATAACAACACACAGATAACAACACTACACACACAGATAACAACACACAGATAACAACACTACACACACAGATAACAACACACAGATAACAACACTACACACACAGATAACAACACACAGATAACAACACTACACACACAGATAACAACACTACACACATAGATAACAACACTACACACACAGATAACAACACTACACACACAGATAACAACACTACACACACAGATAACAACACTACACACATAGATAACACTACACACACAGATAACAACACTACACACATAGATAACAAACACTACACACACAGATAACACTACACACACAGATAACAACACTACACACACAGATAACAACACTACACACACAGATAACAACACTACACACACAGATAACAACACACAGATAACAACACTACACACACAGATAACAACACTACACACACTACACACAGCCCTGCCTGTCACCATCTCTGCAGTAGAGACGATATCACATCAAGCTCTGGAGAAAACGGAAGGGTTACACCAGCAGAGACATTACTCCCATCCACCCACCCATCCATCCATCCATCCACCCACCCACCCATCTACCCAACCACCCATCCATCCATCCATCCATCCACCCACCCATCTACCCACCCACCCATCCATCCATCCACCCACCCACCCATCTACCCACCCACCCATCCATCCATCCACCCACCAATCCACCCATCCACCCACCCATCCATCCATCTACCCACCCACCCACCCATCCATCCATCCACCCACCCATCTACCCACCCACCCATCCATCCATCCACCCACCCATCTACCCACCCACCCATCCATCCATCCATCCATCCATCTACACACCAATCCACCCATCCATCCAACCATCCATCCATCTTCCCATCTTTCCATCCACCCACCAATCCATGCACCCATCCATCCATCCATCCATCCATCCATCCATCCATCCATCCATCCACCCATCCATCCATCCATCCATCCATCCATTCACCATCCATCCATTATCCAAACCGCTTATCCTGCTCTCAGGGTGGTGGGGATGCTGGAGCCCATCCCAGCAGTCATTGGGCGGCAGGCGGGGAGACACCCTGGACAGACCGCCAGGCCATCACAGGGCTTGGTGGCCTGTCCAGGGCCGTCCCATTAGACAGATCAGGCTGTCCAATCACGCCTGTCCATGAGACAGAAAATACTGGCCCTTCCACCACAAACCCCCGTCCATCTCTTTCTTTCTGTCGCTGTTTTCCTGCCAAAAACTACGACTAGTCTTTTCTGTGGGGTCATTTCTGAAATGACCGCCCTCTTCTGCTGATCCCTCCCACCATTCATATTCACAGAGCCGACCCTCACCTTGTGTCATAAAAGACAGAGAGAGAGCGGGGGGGGGGGGGACAGACAGAGAGAAGGGGAGGGAGAGAGACAGACAGAGAGAAGGGGAGGGAGAGAGAGAGAGACGATAGAAACGGGTAGAGAAGCAGTAAGAGGAAGCTCGCCCGGTGCAACACACTTTGTGCTGGCGTACACGTGTAACGTCCCTCCCCCCGTCCCAGCAGCTGTGACAGGCAGGTCAGAAACATGAACAGCTGTCTGAGGACGGACAGGACATGTTTCAGTTCATCGCTCCTCCCAGACAGCATCCGGATGTGGGCCACTTCAGGCAGTGATGCAGCACTGCTGGCCTTCTTCTGGCCCGGACAGCATGGATGTGAGCCTGAAGTGGCCCACATGTGTAACAGCAAACATGGCCCAAATATGGCCCAAACCACATGTGGGCCTTTTCTGGCTGGCCAAGGTGCGGTGCTCTGGGCAACATGTGGTCTGGATGTGACCCTGCAGTGCCCCTGGTGGTAAATGGTGAATATGGCCCAAATATGGCCCAAACCACATGTGGGCCTTTTCTGGCTGGCCAAGGTGCGGTGCTCTGGGCAACATGTGGTCTGGATGTGACCCTGCAGTGCCCCTGGTGGTAAATGGTGAATATGGCCCAAATATGGCCCAAACCACATGCGGCCTTTGTTGGCCAAGGTGCGGTGCTCTGGGCAACATGTGGTCTGGATGTGACCCTGCAGTGCCCCTGGTGGT
>NC_079220.1:1566862-1609362 GCF_029633865.1 Lampris incognitus
GTCAGTAGATTTAGTAGAGCCAGGATACTTACATGGTTATATCAGTCAGTAGATTTAGTAGAGCAAGGATACTGACATGGTTATATCAGTCAGTAGATTTAGTAGAGCCATGATACTGACATGGTTATATCAGTCAGTAGATTTAGTAGAGCAAGGATACTGACATGGTTATATCAGTCAGTAGATTTAGTAGAGCCATGATACTGACATGGTCATATCAGTCAGTAGATTTAGTAGAGTGAGGATACTTACATGGTTATATCAGTCAGTAGATTTAGTAGAGCAAGGATACTTACATGGTTATATCAGTCAGTAGATTTAGTAGAGCCAGGATACTTACATGGTTATATCAGTCAGTAGATTTAGTAGAGCCAGGATACTTACATGGTTATATCAGTCAGTAGATTTAGTAGAGCCAGGATACTGACATGGTTATATCAGTCAGTAGATTTAGTAGAGCCAGGATACTGACATGGTTATATCAGTCAGTAGATTTAGTAGAGCAAGGATACTGACGTGGTTATATCAGTCAGTAGATTTAGTAGAGCAAGGATACTGACATGGTTATATCAGTCAGTAGATTTAGTAGAACCGTGATACTGGCCACGTTATGTCAGTCAGTAGATTTAGTAGAGTCAGGATGCTGACGAGGTTATATCAGTCAGTAGATTTAGTAGAGCAAGGATACTGGCATGGTTATATCAGTCAGTAGTTTTAGTAGAGCCATGATACTGACATGGTTATATCAGTCAGTAGATTTAGTAGAGCCAGGATACTGACATGGTTATATCAGTCAGTAGATTTAGTAGAGCCAGGATACTTACGTGGTTATATCAGTCAGTAGATTTAGTAGAGCCAGGATACTTATGTGGTTATATCAGTCAGTAGATTTAGTAGAGCAAGGATACTTACGTGGTTATATCAGTCAGTAGATTTAGTAGAGCAAGGATACTGGCATGGTTATATCAGTCGGTAGATTTAGTAGAGACACGATACTGACATGGTTATATCAGTCAGTAGATTTAGTAGAGCCAGGATACTTACATGGTTATATAAGTCAGTAGATTTAGTAGAGCAAGGATACTGACGTGGTTATATCAGTCAGTAGATTTAGTAGAGCCAGGATACTGACGTGGTTATATCAGTCAGTAGATTTAGTAGAGCAAGGATACTGACATGGTTATATCAGTCAGTAGATTTAGTAGAGCCAGGATACTGACATGGTTATATCAGTCAGTAGATTTAGTAGAGTGAGGATACTTACATGGTTATATCAGTCAGTAGATTTAGTAGAGCCAGGATACTTACATGGTTATATCAGTCAGTAGATTTAATAGAGCCAGGATACTGACACGGTTTTATCAGTCAGTAGATTTAGTAGAGCAAGGATACTGACGTGGTTATATCAGTCAGTAGATTTAGTAGAGCCACTATACTGGCCTGGTTATGTCAGTCAGTAGATTTAGTAGAGTCAGGATACTGACATGGTTATATAAGTCAGTAGATTTAGTAGAGCCAGGATACTGACATGGTTATATCAGTCAGTAGATTTAGTAGAGCCAGGATACTGACATGGTTATATAAGTCAGTAGATTTAGTAGAGCCAGGATACTGGCGTGGTTATATCAGCGAGTAGATTTAGAAGAGCCAGGATACTGAGATGGTTATATCAGTCAGTAGATTTAGTAGAGCCAGGATACTGACATGGTTATATCAGTCAGTAGATTTAGAAGAGCCAGGATACTGAGATGGTTATATCAGTCAGTAGATTTAGTAGAGCCAGGATACTGACATGGTTATATCAGTCAGTAGATTTAGTAGAGCCAGGATACTGACATGGTTATATCAGTCAGTAGATTTAGTAGAGCCAGGATACTGACATGGTTATATAAGTCAGTAGATTTAGTAGAGCCAGGATACTGGCGTGGTTATATCAGCCAGTAGATTTAGTAGAGCCAGGATACTGAGATGGTTATATCAGTCAGTAGATTTAGTAGAGCCAGGATACTGACATGAATATATCATTCAGTAGATTTAGTAGAGCCACTATACTGGCCTCGTTATGTCAGTCAGTAGATTTAGTAGAGCCAGGATACTGACATAGTTTTATCAGTCAGTAGATTTAGTAGAGCCATGATACTGACATGGTTATATCAGTCAGTAGATTTAGTAGAGCCAGGATACTGACATGATTATATCAGTCAGTAGATTTAGTAGAGCCACTATACTGGCCTGGTTATGTCAGTCAGTAGATTTAGTAGAGCCAGGATACTGACATGGTTATATCAGTCAGTAGATTTCGTAGAGCAAGGATACTGGCGTGGTTATATCAGCCAGTAGATTTAGTAGAGCCAGGATACTGACATGATTATATCAGTCAGTAGATTTAGTAGAGCCACTATACTGGCCTGGTTATGTCAGTCAGTAGATTTAGTAGAGCCAGGATACTGACATGGTTATATCAGTCAGTAGATTTCGTAGAGCAAGGATACTGGCGTGGTTATATCAGCCAGTAGATTTAGTAGAGCCGGGATACTGACATGGTTATGTAAGTCAGTAGATTTAGTAGAGCCAGGATACTTACATGGTTATATCAGTCAGTAGATTTAGTAGAGCCAGGATACTGACATGGTTATATCAGTCAGTAGATTTAGTAGAGTCATGATACTGACATGGTTATATCAGTCAGTAGATTTAGTAGAGTCATGATACTTACATGGTTATATCAGTCAGTAGATTTACTAGAGCCAGGATACTGACATGGTTATATCAGTCAGTAGATTTAGTAGAGCCATGATACTGACATGGTTATATCAGTCAGCCTCAGTAATGTCTCAGCCTGCCACAGCCTTAGTAATGTGTCAGCCTGCCTCAGCCTCAGTAATGTCTCAGCCTGCCTCAGCCTCAGTAATGTCTCAGCCTGCCTCAGCCTCAGTAATGTGTCAGCCTGCCTCAGCCTTAGTAATGTCTCAGCCTGCCTCAGCCTCAGTAATGTCTCAACCTGCCTCAGCCTTAGTAATGTCTCAGCCTGCCTCAGCCTCAGTAATGTCTCAGCCTGCCTCAGCCTTAGTAATGTCTCAGCCTGCCTCAGCCTCAGTAATGTCTCAGCCTGCCTCAGCCTCAGTAATGTCTCAACCTGCCTCAGCCTTAGTAATGTCTCAGCCTGCCTCAGCCTCAGTAATGTCTCAGCCTGCCTCAGCCTTAGTAATGTCTCAGCCTGCCTCAGCCTCAGTAATGTGTCAGCCTGCCTCAGCCTTAGTAATGTCTCAGCCTGCCTCAGCCTCAGTAATGTCTCAGCCTGCCTCAGCCTTAGTAATGTCTCAGCCTGCCTCAGCCTCAGTAATGTCTCAGCCTGCCTCAGCCTTAGTAATGTCTCAGCCTGCCTAAGCCTCAGTAACGTCTCAGCCTGCCTCAGCAATGTCTCAGCCTGCCTCAGCCTCAGTAACGTCTCAGCCTGCCTCAGCCTTAGTAATGTGTCAGCCTGCCTCAGCCTGCCTCAGCCTCAGTAACGTCTCAGCCTGCCTCAGCCTTAGTAATGTGTCAGCCTGTCTCAGCCTGCCTCAGCCTCAGTAACGTCTCAGCCTGCCTCAGCCTCAGTAATGTGTCAGCCTGCCTCAGCCTCAGTAACGTGTCAGCCTGCCTCAGCCTCAGCAATGTCTCAGCCTGCCTCAGCCTTAGTAATGTGTCAGCCTGCCTCAGCCTTAGTAATGTGTCAGCCTGCCTCAGCCTCAGCAATGTCTCAGCCTGCCTCAGCCTCAGTAACGTCTCAGCCTGCCTCAGCCTCAGCAATGTCTCAGCCTGCCTCAGCCTTAGTAATGTGTCAGCCTGCCTCAGCCTTAGTAATGTGTCAGCCTGCCTCAGCCTCAGTAACGTCTCAGCCTGCCTCAGCCTTAGTAATGTCTCAGCCTGCCTCAGCCTTAGTAATGTCTCAGCCTGCCTCAGCCTTAGTAATGTCTCAGCCTGCCTCTGCCTCAGTAATGTCTCAGCCTGCCTCAGTAATGTCTCAGCCTGCCTCAGCCTCAGTAATGCCTCAGCCTGCCTCAGCCTCAGTAATGTCTCAGCCTGCCTCAGCCTCAGTAATGTCTCAGCCTGCCTCAGCCTCAGTAATGTCTCAGCCTGTCTCAGCCTCAGTAATGTCTCAGCCTGCCTCAGCAACGTCTCAGCCTGCCTCAGCCTCAGTAACGTCTCAGCCTGCCTAAGCCTCAGTAACGTCTCAGCCTGCCTCAGCCTCAGCAATGTCTCAGCCTGTCTCAGCCTCAGTAATGTCTCAGCCTGCCTCAGACTCAGTAATGTCTCAGCCTGCCTCAGTAATGTCTCAGCCTGCCTCAGCCTTAGTAATGTCTCAGCCTGTCTCAGCCTGCCTCAGCCTCAGTAACGTCTCAGCCTGCCTCCGCCTCAGTAACGTCTCAGCCTGTCTCAGCCTGCCTCAGCCTCAGTAACGTCTCAGCCTGCCTCAGCCTCAGTAATGTCTCAGCCTGCCTCAGTAATGTCTCAGCCTGCCTCAGCCTCAGTAATGTCTCAGCCTGTCTCAGCCTGCCTCAGCCTCAGTAATGTCTCAGCCTGCCTCAGCCTCAGTAATGTGTCAGCCTGCCTCAGCCTCAGTAATGTCTCAGCCTGCCTCAGCCTGCCTCAGCCTCAGGAATGTCTCAGCCTGCTTCAGCCTCAGTGACGTCTCAGCCTGCCTCAGCCTCAGTAATGTCTCAGCCTGCCTCAGTAATGTCTCAGCCTGCCTCAGCCTCAGTAATGTCTCAGCCTGCCTCATTAATGTCTCAGCCTGCCTCAGCCTCAGTAATGTCTCAGCCTGCCTCAGTAATGTCTCAGCCTGCCTCAGCCTCAGTAATGTCTCAGCCTGCCTCAGTAATGTCTCAGCCTGCCTCCGCCTCAGTAATGTCTCAGCCTGCCTCAGTAATGTCTCAGCCTGCCTCAGCCTCAGTAATGTCTCAGCCTGCCTCAGTAATGTCTCAGCCTGCCTCAGCCTCAGTAATGTCTCAGCCTGCCTCAGTAATGTCTCAGCCTGCCTCAGCCTCAGTAATGTCTCAGCCAGCCTCAGTAATGTCTCAGCCTGCCTCAGCCTCAGTAATGTCTCAGCCTGCCTCAATAACGTCTCAGCCTGCCTCAGCCTCAGTAATGTCTCAGCCTGCCTCAGTAATGTCTCAGCCTGCCTCAGCCATTATCTCAGCCTGTCTCAGCCTGCCTCCGCCTCAGTAACGTCTCAGCCTGCCTCCGCCTCAGTAACGTCTCAGCCTGCCTCCGCCTCAGTAACGTCTCAGCCTGCCTCAGCCTCAGTAATGTCTCAGCCTGCCTCAGTAATGTCTCAACCTGCCTCAGCCTCAGTAATGTCTCAGCCTGCCTCAGTAATGTCTCAGCCTGCCTCAGCCTCAGTAATGTCTCAGCCTGCCTCAGCCTCAGTAATGTCTCAGCCTGCCTCAGTAACGTCTCAGCCTGCCTCAGCCTCAGTAATGTCTCAGCCTGCCTCAGTAATGTCTCAGCCTGCCTCAGCCTCAGTAACGTCTCAGCCTGCCTCAGCCTCAGTAACGTCTCAGCCTGCCTCAGCCTCAGTAACGTCTCAGCCTGCCTCAGCCTCAGTAATGTCTCAGCCTGCCTCAGTAACGTCTCAGCCTGCCTCAGCCTCAGTAATGTCTCAGCCTGCCTCAGTAATGTCTCAGCCTGCCTCAGCCTCAGTAACGTCTCAGCCTGCCTCAGCCTCAGTAATGTCTCAGCCTGCCTCAGCCTCAGTAATGTCTCAGCCTGCCTCAGTAACGTCTCAGCCTGCCTCAGCCTCAGTAATGTCTCAGCCTGCCTCAGTAATGTCTCAGCCTGCCTCAGCCTCAGTAACGTCTCAGCCTGCCTCAGCCTCAGTAACGTCTCAGCCTGCCTCAGCCTCAGTAATGTCTCAGCCTGCCTCAGCCTCAGTAATGTCTCAGCCTGCCTCAGCCTCAGTAATGTCTCAGCCTGCCTCAGCCTCAGTAATGTCTCAGCCTGCCTCAGCCTCAGTAATGCCTCAGCCTGCCTCAGTAATGTCTCAGCCTGCCTCAGCCTCAGTAACGTCTCAGCCTGCCTCAGCCTCAGTAATGTCTCAGCCTGCCTCAGCCTCAGTAACGCCTCAGCCTGCCTCAGCCTCAGTAATGTCTCAGCCTGCCTCAGCCTCAGTAATGCCTCAGCCTGCCTCAGTAATGTCTCAGCCTGCCTCAGCCTCAGAAATATCTCAGCCTGCCTCAGCCTCAGTAATGTCTCAGCCTGCCTCAGCCTCAGTAATGTCTCAGCCTGCCTCAGTAATGTCTCAGCCTGCCTCAGCCTCAGAAATATCTCAGCCTGCCTCAGCCTCAGTAATGTCTCAGCCTGCCTCAGCCTCAGTAATGTCTCAGCCTGCCTCAGTAATGTCTCAGCCTGCCTCTGCCTCAGTAATGTCTCAGCCTGCCTCAGTAATGTCTCAGCCTGCCTCAGCCTCAGTAATGCCTCAGCCTGCCTCAGCCTCAGTAATGTCTCAGCCTGCCTCAGCCTCAGTAATGTCTCAGCCTGCCTCAGCCTCAGTAATGCCTCAGCCTGCCTCAGTAATGTCTCAGCCTGCCTCAGCCTCAGTAATGTCTCAGCCTGCCTCAGCCTCAGTAATGTCTCAGCCTGCCTCAGCCTCAGTAATGTCTCAGCCTGCCTCAGCCTCAGAAATATCTCAGCCTGCCTCAGCCTCAGTAATGTCTCAGCCTGCCTCAGCCTCAGTAATGTCTCAGCCTGCCTCAGTAATGTCTCAGCCTGCCTCTGCCTCAGTAATGTCTCAGCCTGCCTCAGTAATGTCTCAGCCTGCCTCAGCCTCAGTAATGCCTCAGCCTGCCTCAGCCTCAGTAATGTCTCAGCCTGCCTCAGCCTCAGTAATGTCTCAGCCTGCCTCAGCCTCAGTAATGCCTCAGCCTGCCTCAGTAATGTCTCAGCCTGCCTCAGCCTCAGTAATGTCTCAGCCTGCCTCAGCCTCAGTAATGTCTCAGCCTGCCTCAGCCTCAGTAACGCCTCAGCCTGCCTCAGCCTCAGTAATGCCTCAGCCTGCCCCAGGCATCCTCCTCATCATATTCTTCATACATTTTATAAGTCGTTTATAATTGTGTTATCCTCTTTCTGTGTTGTATTGTGTAAATTGTGTAAACACAACATCATGTCACGTTGTGCATCTTGGGAGAGAGATCCTCCTCTGGTGCTTTCCCTGAGCTTTCTTCCTGTTGTTTCTCCCTGTTAAAGGTTTTTAGGGTTACCTGAGATCCATATGTGCCATTACGGCCTATTGTTACTATGATTAAGTCAGTGACCTATAACCTGTCTACGTTTCTGGCATCTGTTCTGGACCCGTTGCTAGGCAGTAATTAGTGAGGGACATTACCATGGTGAGGGACGTCACCATGGAGACGATGAAACAATGGTCTTTTATGATGCTACGTCTCTCTTCACGTGTGTTGCTGCTGATGAAGCAGTGGAGGTGGTCCGTGTGACATTACAAGACGACCCCACCCTTAGCAATAGGACCACCCTTAACACTGACCCACTGTGTCTGCTGCTGAAGCTGTGTCTTCAGTCCATGTATACTTCTCATACAGGGGGCAGTAAACGTGCTTCCAAAGTTGACCCGTTGGTGGTGCTAGCTCATGGCAGAGAAATGAGACTGGTTGAAAAGAATCACGGGACTGTGCCTAGTTAATGTGTGAAATGTCACTACTTTTTACCATACGGCTCTAGGTGCTGCCTTAGACACCCGAGCCAGGAGAAGCAGGGGGAGAAAAAGAAAGGAAGAAAAAAGGAAGAAGGAAGAAGTGGGTAAAAGAAAAAGTAGAAACACTTAAGTAGAAAAAACTACGTGTTTCTACTTAAGTGTGTGTGTGTGTGTGTGTGTGTGTGTATGTGTGTGTGTTCTCTTCTGTACCTATGACACTCTTGGCAAAGGAGGCGCTCTTGAGTGTGGCGAGGCCGAGGTCTCCTATCTTGACAGAGCCTGTGGGCCCCGTGATGAAGATGTTGTCACACTTCAGGTCGCGGTGGATGATGGGCGGAGTTCTGGTGTGCAGGAAGTGAAGTCCCTTCAGGATCTGATGACTCCAACGCCGCAACAACTTCAGCTTCATCTCCTTAAACCTCTTCAGGTAACTGCACACACACACACACACACACACACACACACACACACACACACACACACACACACACACACAACTCGTGTTACTGCTAATGCTAGGTGTCCAGCTCAGCAGAGAGGGTGTTAGTGTATTCTTCCATTGGCTAACTACATCAGTTGTACTACATCAGTAACATTAAGAGATGGATACAGAGTACTGATACTTTACCGAGTACTGATACATTTACGGTACTAGTGTCAAAGTGGGACATACCTATATATATTTACTGCTAGTCTTTCAGGTAGACTACATGTGTGCAATGGACAGTACTTATGAACACACACAACAACTGCATGACAGCATCACAGATGAGTGGCATGTTAACTTCACCCTCATTCTAATGAATTTCACATCTTGTAAAAGGACGTCTTTATTACAGAAGCTCTCCCGGAACAACTCCTTCACATCTACCAACACCTTCACATCTACCAACACCGTAACATCTACAAACACATTCACACCTAACAAAAACTTCACATCTACCAACACCTTCACATCTAACAACTCCTTCACATCTACCAACACCTTCACATCTACAAACACATTCACACCTAACAAAAACTTCACATCTACCAACACCTTCACATCAACCAACACCTTCACATCTAACAACTCCTTCACATCTAACAACACCTTCACATCTAACAACACCTTCACATCTAACAACATCTTCACATCTATCAACACCTTCACATCTACCAACACCTTCACAATCTAACAACTCCTTCACATCTACCAACACCTTCACATCTACCAACACCGTAACATCTACAAACACATTCACACCTAACAAAAACTTCACATCTACCAACACCTTCACATCTACCAACACCTTCACATCAACCAACACCTTCACAATCTAACAACACCTTCACATCTAACAACACCTTCACATCAACCAACACCTTCACAATCTAACAACACCTTCACATCTAACAACACCTTCACATCTAAAAACACCTTCACAATCTAACAACACCTTCACATCTACCAACACCTTCACAATCTAACAACACCTTCACATCTAACAACACCTTCACATCTAAAAACACCTTCACATCTACCAACACCTTCACATCTAAAAACACCTTCACATCAACCAACACCTTCACATCTAACAACACCTTCACATCTACCAACACCTTCACAATCTAACAACACCTTCACATCTAACAACACCTTCACATCTAAAAACACCTTCACATCTACCAACACCTTCACATCTACCAACACCTTCACATCTACCAACACCTTCACATCTAACAACACCTTCACATCTAACAACACCTTCACATCTAACAACATCTTCACATCTATCAACACCTTCACATCTACCAACACCTTCACAATCTAACAACACCTTCACATCTAACAACACCTTCACATCTAAAAACACCTTCACATCTACCAACACCTTCACATCTACCAACACCTTCACATCTAACAACACCTTCACATCTAACAACATCTTCACATCTATCAACACCTTCACATCTACCAACACCTTCACAATCTAACAACACCTTCACATCTAACAACACCTTCACATCTACAAACACATTCACACCTAACAAAAACTTCACATCTACCAACACCTTCACATCAACCAACACCTTCACATCTACCAACACCGTAACATATACCAACACCTTCACATCTAACAACTCCTTCACATCTACCAACACCGTAACATATACCAACACCTTCACATCTAACAACTCCTTCACATCTACCAACACCTTCACATCTACAAACACATTCACATCTAACAACTCCTTCACATCTACCAACACCTTCACATCAACCAACACCTTCACATCTACCAACACCGTAACATATACCAACACCTTCACATCTAACAACTCCTTCACATCTACCAACACCGTAACATATACCAACACCTTCACATCTAACAACACCTTCACATCTACCAACACCTTCACATCTAACAACACCTTCACATCTAACAACACCTTCACATCTAACAACACCTTCACATCTACCAACACTTCACATCTGACAACACCTTCACATCTAAAAACACCTTCACATCTACCAACACCGTAACATATACCAACACCTTCACATCAACCAACACCTTCACATCTACCAACACCTTCACATATACCAACACCTTCACATCTAACAACACCTTCACATCTACCAACACCTTCACATCTAACAACACCTTCACATCTAACAACTCCTTCACATCTACCAACACCTTCACATCTACCAACACCTTCACATCTAACAACACCTTCACATCTAACAACACCTTCACATCTAACAACATCTTCACATCTATCAACACCTTCACATCTACCAACACTTTCACAATCTAACAACACCTTCACATCTACCAACACTTCACATCTGACAACACCTTCACATCTACCAACACCTTCACATCTACCAACACCGTAACATATACCAACACCTTCACATCTACCAACACCTTCACATCTACCAACACCTTCACATATACCAACACCTTCACATCTAACAACACCTTCACATCTACCAACACCTTCACATCTAACAACACCTTCACATCTACCAACACCGTAACATATACCAACACCTTCACATCTAAAAACACCTTCACATCTAACAACACCTTCACATCTAAAAACACCTTCACATCTACCAATACCTTCACAATCTAACAACACCTTCACATCTACCAACACCTTCACATCTACTAACACCTTCACATCTACCAATACCTTCACAATCTAACAACACCTTCACATCTACCAACACCTTCACATCTACCAACACCTTCACATCTAAAAACACCTTCACATCTATCAACACCTTCACATATACCAGCACCTTCACATCTAACAACACCTTCACATCTACAAACACATTCACACCTAACAAAAACTTCACATCTACAAACAACTTCACATCTAACAACACCTTCACATCTAACAACACCTTCACATCTAAAAACACCTTCACATCTACCAACACCTTCACATCTAACAACATGTTCACATCTACCAACACCTTCACATCTAAAAACACGTTCACATCTACCAACACCTTCACATCTAAAAACACGTTCACATCTACCAACACGTTCACATCTAACAACATGTTCACATTTACAAACACCTTCACATCTAAAAACACGTTCACATCTAACAACACCTTCACATCTACCAACACGTTCACATCTAACAACACTTTCACATCTGACAACACCTTCACATCTGACAACACCTTGACATCTAACAACAACTTCACATCTACACACCTCATTTCAACCATTAACTGAATCCCAACTCGTTCATTTCCCCAGCATAACTCATACTGAGCATGGACAACACTGACCAGTACTTCATTAGACTACTGTACTCTGAGCTGGACGACACTAACTTGTATTTTACATCATCACTGGGTGTTGGTGTGAATGGCGACTCACGTTTTAAGTGTCCCAGAGGTCATCAGCTCCGTCACCATAACGATGAACTTGTTGCCCTTCAGGGTCGACTTCCAGGAGTCATAGAAACGTACGATGTTAGGATGCTGCAGGCCCTTCAGCATCTCCACCTCCTCACTGAACCTCTGACGCTCCACCTTGGACACCCGGCCTGTCTACAGGACCAAACACACACACACACACACACACACACACACACACACACACACACACACACACACACACACACACACACACACAATCATCATCATCATCATCATCATCATCATCATCATCGGCGGTCACTCAGGGTTGAGTATGACTGTCCACCTTCTAGGTCCTTGTGGGTCTTCAGGTGGGCATAGAGGCCAATCCTGGAGCTGCATATTTTGGGGCAATGTGGGCAAGGGTCTGAAGAAGTGGTTGAGGATGTGGTTTGGGCCTTTCTGGTAACTTGCTCCTTTCTGAGTCTGTGCTTGTTTTCAGCAGCAAGGTGGAGGTCATGGTTGTAGTACCCAGCACCCTCACTGACAACCAGTCTGCAGGCGTTTTTTGCTGTCTGTTCCCAGACATTAAGGTCAAAGCCAAACTTTTTGATGTGGGCCTTGCTATCTTTATATCGCCTCTTTTGTCCTCATCGAGCACAGCGGCCTTTCATGAGCTGGGAATAAATGACATGCAGAGGACATGGCCAGTCCATTTCAGCTAATGTGTGCTGGTTGCAGTTAGCTTAGATTAGATTAGATTGTTTTATTAGCCACACGACCAAGGCCGGTGGAATTTCTTTTCGGTACACACTAAAGAGGTCATCAGTCAGTTAGGGTAAATCTGTCAGTTAGGGTAGATATTCTACCCTAACTGACAGACTGTTTAATAATATTGCACTGCCTAGGGATGCTTTAATGTGCTTAAATATGAATTGCGAAGACCTATACATCATGCTGCTGACCTCTGCGCCATGTACGATAATATTGTGACGGCTCTTAATGCCTCCAGTGAGCCTTTCCGTAAACATAGGAATAAGCTGCATAATATCAAACCTGGGTGGAATGAGTTCGTGGCTGAACAAGATGCTGCAGCTAGAGAAGCCTTTGCACTCTGGTCTGTCAGGAAGGCCTAGACAGGGGGCATTGTCCGGGCATAAAAAAAACTTACAAATACAAGATTTAAATATGTTCTTCGTTTTGTTAAGCAAAATGAGAACACAATGAGAGCTGACTCACTTGCCAGGAAGTTGCAAAGTAACAATCATAATGACTTCTGGAAAGAGGTCAAAGTCATGCGTAATCATAAAACCCCTCTACCGTCTGATATTGAGGGTGTTTGTGGCTCAGACAAAATAGCTGAGGTATGGCGAGAGCATTATTGTAATTTATTGAACTGTGTTAAAAGTAATGCAGTTGTAGTGGGTAATGCTGATCTCTCTGTTAACACGGTAGTCATGTCAGCTGATGTCTCAGATGCCATTATGATGCTACTTAATAACAAGACTTGTAGTATGGACTGCATCACTGCAGAACACCTAAAGTATGCCAGTCTTAGGCTCTGCTCAATGCTTGCCATGTGTTTCACTGGTCTTGTGGTTCACGGGGTTCTTCCGGATTCTATGATGTCTGTACTGTTAGTCCCTGTCCTTAAAGACAAGGCTGGCAAACTAAATAGCATGGACAATTATAGACCCATTGCCCTTGCCAGTGTTCTGTCTAAAGTGCTGGAAAGAATTCTCCTAACTAGGTTGGAAATGTATGTTCTCACGACTGACAATCAGTTTGGATTTAAAAGAAACATGGCACTGATTTATGCATTTATGCTCTAAAGGAGATAGTGGCCAAATATAGAAGCCACCATTCTACTGTATTTCTGTGTTTTATCGATGCTTCCAAGGCATTTGACAGGGTTAACCATGAGAAATTATTTATGAAATTGCTGGCTAGAGGTGTTCCAAATGATATAGTCAGGAGTCTTGTCTTCTGGTATCCTCATCAGAAGTTTCAGGTTAAATGGGACAATGATGTGTCTGCCCCATTCCATGTAGGCAATGGGGTTCGCCAAGGTGGAATTTTGTCTCCCTTTTTGTTCAGCGTGTATATGGATGACCTGTCAAGACAGCTGAATGGGTGTAACACCGGCTGTCTTGTGGGTGGCCCTGTCGTTAATCACCTCATGTATGCTGATGATTTAGTTTTAGTTAGATGCAGAACATGAGGTGTTTGTGGAAGATGGAGAACAGGAAGTGTTTGTGGAAGATGGAGACCATGAAGTGTTTGTGGAAGATGAAGAACAGGAAGTGTTTGTGGAAGATGGAGAACAGGAAGTGTTTGTGGAAGATGCAGAACATGAGGTGTTTGTGGAAGATGGAGAACAGGAAGTGTTTGTGGAAGATGGAGACCATGAAGTGTTTGTGGAAGATGGAGACCATGAAGTGTTTGTGGAAGATGCAGAACATGAGGGGTTTGTGGTAGATGGAGACCATGAGGTGTTTGTGGAAGATGGAGAACAGGAAGTGTTTGTGGAAGATGGAGAACAGGAAGTGTTTGTGGAAGATGCAGAACAGGAAGTGTTTGTGGAAGATGCAGAACATGAGGTGTTTGTGGAAGATGCAGTACAGGAAGTGTTTGTGGAAGATGGAGAACAGGAAGTGTTTGTGGAAGATGCAGAACATGAGGTGTTTGTGGAAGATGCAGAACATGAGGTATTTGTGGAAGATGCAGAACATGAGGTGTTTATGGAAGATGCAGAACATGAGGTGTTTGTGGAAGATGGAGAACAGGAAGTGTTTGTGGAAGATGCAGAACAGGAGGTGTTTGTGGAAGATGGAGAACAGGAAGTGTTTGTGGAAGATGGAGAACAGGAAGTGTTTGTGGAAGATGGAGAACATGAGGTATTTGTGGAAGATGCAGAACATGAGGTGTTTGTGGAAGATGGAGAACAGGAAGTGTTTGTGGAAGATGGAGAACATGAGGTATTTGTGGAAGATGGAGACCATGAAGTGTTTGTGGAAGATGGAGAACATGAGGTATTTGTGGAAGATGGAGACCATGAAGTGTTTGTGGAAGATGGAGAACAGGAAGTGTTTGTGGAAGATGGAGAACATGAGGTATTTGTGGAAGATGGAGACCATGAAGTGTTTGTGGAAGATGAAGAACAGGAAGTGTTTGTGGAAGATGGAGAACATGAGGTGTTTGTGGAAGATGGAGAACAGGAAGTGTTTGTGGAAGATGCAGAACATGAGGTATTTGTGGAAGATGCAGAACATGAGGTGTTTGTGGAAGATGGAGAACAGGAAGTGTTTGTGGAAGATGGAGAACAGGAAGTGTTTGTGGAAGATACAGAACATGAGGTGTTTGTGGAAGACGGAGAACAGGAAGTGTTTGTGGAAGATGGAGAACATGAGGTGTTTGTGGAAGATGGAGAACAGGAAGTGTTTGTGGAAGATGCAGAACATGAGGTATTTGTGGAAGATGGAGAACAGGAAGTGTTTGTGGAAGATACAGAACATGAGGTGTTTGTGGAAGATGCAGAACATGAGGTGTTTGTGGAAGATGCAGAACAGGAAGTGTTTGTGGAAGATGGAGAACAGGAAGTGTTTGTGGAAGATGCAGAACAGGAAGTGTTTGTGGAAGATGCAGAACATGAGGTGTTTGTGGAAGATGCAGTACAGGAAGTGTTTGTGGAAGATGGAGAACAGGAAGTGTTTGTGGAAGATGCAGAACATGAGGTTTTTGTACAGCAGCTGAAGAGAAGGGTCACAGCGGACAGGGCCTTTCCATTACTTGATGAAGAGTTCAACAAATGCCCCAGTGACATCCATCCATTTCCCAAACCGCTTATCCTGCTCTCAGGGTGGCGGGGATGCTGGAGCCTATCCCAGTAGTCATTGGCCAGCAGGCGGGGAGACACCCTGGACAGGCCGCCAGGCCATCACAGGGCTGAACCATTTGAGTATGTCATACCAAAAATGAAAGTTTTGGGCATGTCCAGAAAATGTGGGCCAGAGCCTTCTGCAGATACACAACAACAACAAAGTTTTGTATAGCGCCTTTCAAGGAATGCAATGACACTTTACACTAGATGAGAACGAAAATAAAAGATCACATCGATCACATAGAGAGGAAATGGTAGGAAAGATTCTGTGCAAAGGTTCTGGGCTTTATCCTGCTTCTTCCCCCTGTTGGCTTTGAATTTTGTCATCCTGGGGCTTTTGGATGGGAAATTATGAAGAAAACCCGGCAAGTTAAACTAAATATTAAGTGAGTGCGTAGCGGCCCACCGGCGGCCCACCAGAGGCCCCAGTGACATGTTCCCTACTTTGAATCATCTGCTGTACTGTACTGCTGTACTGCTGAGAGACTCTTTTCTGCTCTAAGTCAGATAAAACCTGCATCAGCGACGACATCCAGGCAACTCTGTGTCCCTGCTGTCCTCTGAAACAGACCTGACTGACTCGTTGGACTCTCATGACGTCATGTCAGGGTTCGGTTCAACACCAACAAACCTGTCATCTCTGCTGTAGTCATCATCCATCCATCCGTTATCTGAAGCGCGTATCCTGCGCTCGTCATCACAAGTGACATCACAGCTGTACACGGCAGTAGTTTCTTATTGTTTACAGTGTCG
This sequence comes from Lampris incognitus, assembly GCF_029633865.1. Lineage (NCBI taxonomy): Eukaryota > Metazoa > Chordata > Actinopteri > Lampriformes > Lampridae > Lampris > Lampris incognitus. Next base: position 1,583,063 of record NC_079220.1, read on the forward strand.
GTCTGTTGGGTGTACAAGTGGATTTTATGTTGATGTGTGTGTGTGTGTGTGCGTGTGCGTGCGTGCGTGCGTGCGTGCGTGCGCGTCTCTCTCACCTGCAGTTCGCACCAGGCCACCTCCACCGTGGTCTCGGTGTCCAGGCCTTTGTTGACCGTTTTGAACGAGCCTCGTCCGATCTCGATGTTGAACTTCAGGAAGCGGCCGTCCGGTGACGAGGCCACGGCGCGCGTCTCCGCCTCCTCGCCCTCCTCCGGCTCCCACCGGCGCTCCTTCGACCGTAGAGCCGCTTTTTTACTCTCCTCCTCCGACTCGGACCCGGCTCCGACAGCCGCACCGCGGTCCGGTATCGGTCGGTCGTTAGCGGTCCAAGCCGCCGGATTGTCTCGTGAGGTCACAGGAGCGGCGGGTACATGGACAGGTGGTACCGGAACCGAGAAGTCCGGTGTCCTCTCGCCTCGTGTCTTCTCCTCCTTCTCCTCCTCCTCCTCCTCTGCAGGTGCGCGTCCTTCCTCTTCGTCCGGATTCTTCGCGCTGTCGTCCGCAGACCACGACAGCGTTCTGGGGGTTTTGGTCATCGCTCCCGTCGTTTCCTCCGCTCTGGGAGGCCTCGGGTCCGGCCGGAGGTCCGACGCGTCGGTTCTGTTGGAGCGGTTCGGGTTCCTCCAGGAGTTGGCCGAGTGTCTGCGCCGTCTGGGAGGAAGCCGGACCGGGAAGTCGGAGCTCCCACCTGAACCGGGCAGATCCAACCCCGCCTGCGACATCAGGCCAGACGGCCCGGAGCCGGACCTGCGGCTTCCGTGTGACAGGTGGAGGAAGAGGAGGCGAGAGAGGAGGCGAGAGAGGAGGCGAGAGAGGAGGCGAGAGAGGAGGCGAGAGAGGAGGCCAGTCGGAAGGTCTGCACTAACGGCGACATGACAGAGAGAAGAAAGACGACCAGCTTACCGAGATGCTGCAGCACAGCGACGGACGGACAAGTAGAAAAGACAAAGTCTCTCCTCACTTTGGTTACTAAGGCAACGAGTCAGAAAGCGGAAGTGCAGCCCGCATGAACTGATCCGCGTGGTGACAACTTGTTATTGCTAATGGTGGATAATTACTGACTGGCTTACTTTTACTCAAAGTCCGTCGGTGATTCCTACGGGACTGACGGTGTCTCGAGCACCTATCAGCAGCACGAGCTCACCAAGCTCCGCCCCCAACGCGTGCGCGCACCCACGGGGCCCTTTAATGTTAAATTCACGCACCGTGTTTCATAGCGTTACGCAACTGTACGGAGTGTGTGTGTGTGTGTGTGTGTGTGTGTGTGTGAGAGTGTGTGTGTGTGTGTGTGTGTGAGTGTGAGTGTGTGTGTGTGTGTGTGTGTGTGTGTGTGTGTGTGTGTGTGTGTGTGTGTGTGTGTGAGTGTGTGTGTGTGTGTGTGTGCGTGTGTGTGAGTGTGTGTGTGAGTGTGTGTGTGTGTGTGTGTGTGTGTGTGTGAGTGTGTGTGAGTGTGTGTGTGTGAGTGTGAGTGTGTGTGAGTGTGAGTGAGTGTGTGTGTGTGTGTGTGTGTGTGTGTGTGTGTGTGTGTGTGTGTGTGTGTGTGTGTGAGTGTGTGTGTGTGAGTGTGTGTGTCCAACAGAGGTGGAAAACCCGGCTATACAGAAAGTAGAAGTACTAACCACGTATTTGCTCCACCCATGCACTAAGCCAGCTGATTTCACTAATTAGTTCTCCTACCTAGCTAAAGTGTTGTGCTAATTAGAATCAGCTGGTTTAGTGCATGGGTGGAGCAAATACATGGTTAGTACTTCTACTTTCTGAAGCGGAGTTTTCCACCTCTGGTTTCAAACTAATACTAATTACTTAATTACATAAGACAAACTCGTTTATACACTCAATCACCGACGCGCGCGCGCACACACACGTTATGTTTTATTATTCGCATGTGTCCTCCATCAGGTTCAGGTGAACACCATCATCAGGTTCAAATGAACACCATCATCAGGTTCAGGTGCACACCATCATCAGGTTCAGGTGCACACCATCATCAGGTTGCAATTCCCCAGTATGGAGGATGTATGGAGATACTATGCACCTCCCCAGTATGGAGGATGTATGGAGATACTGTGCACCTCCCCAGTATGGAGCATGTCTGGAGATGTGCAACTCCCCAGTATGGAGCATGTATGGACATATGCACCTCCCCAATATGGAGGATGTATGGAGATACTGTGCACCTCCCCAGTATGGAGGATGTATGGAGATACTATGCACCTCCCCAGTATGGAGGATGTATGGAGATACTATGCACCTCCCCAGTATGGAGGATGTATGGAGATACTATGCACCTCCCCAGTATGGAGCATGTATGGAGATACTGTGCACCTCCCCAGTATGGAGCATGTCTGGAGATGTGCAACTCCCCAGTATGGAGCATGTATGGACATATGCACCTCCCCAATATGGAGGATGTATGGAGATACTGTGCACCTCCCCAGTATGGAGGATGTATGGAGATATGCAACTCCCCAGTATGGAGGATGTATGGCGATATGCACCTCCCCAGTATGGAGCATGTATGGCGATATGCACCTCCCCAGTATGGAGCATGTATGGAGATATGCACCTCCCCAGTATGGAGGATGTATGGAGATACTGTGCACCTCCCCAGTATGGAGGATGTATGGAGATATGCAACTCCCTAGTATGGAGGATGTATGGAGATACTATGCATCTCCCCAGTATGGAGGATGTATGGAGATATGCACCTCCCCAGTATGGAGGATGTATGGCGATATGCACCTCCCCAGTATGGAGGATGTACGGAGATACTGTGCACCTCCCCAGTATGGAGGATGTATGGAGATACTGTGCACCTCCCCAGTATGGAGGATGTATGGAGATACTGTGCACCTCCCCAGTATGGAGCATGTATGGGTTCATGTGTTGGTCAGTCAGACAGAGACGCTTCACGCATGGACTTTACATGTTCACATATACACACCAGCTGCACTCTGACACTCTGAAGGAGGCATAGCTGTGTGTGTGTGTGTGTGTGTGTGTGTGTGTGTGTGTGTGTGTGTGTGTGTGTGTGTGTGTGTGTGTGTGTGTGTGTGTGTGTGTGGTGATTAAGACTGTTAACAAGTTTCCCATGTCAGATAAAATGTGAGCCTCTTCTTTTCTGGACACATGACTCAGCAGAAGCCGTCTGTCTATATGGTGTGTGTGTGTGTGTGTGTGTGTGTGTGTGTGTGTGTGTGTGTGTGTGTGTGTGTGTGTGTGTGTGTGTGTGTGTGTGTTTCCAGGAGACAAATGTGTTGCAGCAGATAAGCCTCCACTCCCCTCCTCTGCCTGCTAACATGATAAGTGGAGCACACTAGTAAACAGTCTCCCTCTCTGTCTGTCTGTCTCTCTTGCTGTCTGCCTGTCTCTCTCTCCCCCTGTCTGTCTGTCTCGCTGTCTCTCTCTCTCTGTCTCTCTGTCTCAGTCTCTGTCTCTGTGTCTGTCTTGTCTGTCTGTCTCTCTCTCTCTCCCCCCGTCTCTCTCTCTCTCTCTCTCTCTCCAGTCTGTGGTTGGTCAGCGTCGCTAGTCTGAAACTCATCTGTGTCAGTGGTTACAGGGTCAGTTAGTGTCACAACCAGCGGACTGGGGGGACTCTTTCCTAGCTCTTGAATCTGGAATGCTTTAAACTGCAGGGTGTGGTGGGGACTTGATTTAAGGTGCATCCAGAATTTAAGTGATCTGTTTGGATATTTATTATCAATGGGAAACGGCCTCATTCTGCCCTGCATGCATCTGTTGGTGTTTTCCTTTGTACGTTTAGCAATTTTCTACAGAATTCTGCATGCAGGGCTTCTATTGGATGTTTGTCCCTTCTAGTGTAGTCTTGCTGACTGAGTGGACCCCATACTTCACTTCCATATACTGCGATGGACAGGGGGACACTGTCAAAGATTTTGGACCAGATTTTAATTGGGATGTCTGTTTTATAGAAGTTTATTTTTATTGCATAGAAAGCTCTTTGGGCTTCCTCTTGCATTCACTGCCAGACCAAAGCTTCCCGAGGCACTGACCCTCAGTCCCACTGACCCTCAGTCCCACTGACCCTCAGTCCCAGGTCATCATAATTTAACGTGTGCTCTAGGGCGGTGTTACCTAGAATAAATGGGTGTCTATTTTCCTGACACCTGGGCTTCTGGGGGATCATAATTTTTGTCTTTTTTAAGTTTACTGTCAGGGTCAAGTTCTGACAGCATTTCTCTAGCAGATGCAGATGCGGCTGTAGACCCTGTTCTGTGGGTGACAGCAGCACCAGGTCATCTGCATAGAGCAAGAATTTAACTTTTGTGTTGTTTAGGGTGAGGCCAGGAGCTGCAGATTGTTCCAGTTACACCGCTAACTCATTGATGTAGATATTGAACAGGGTTGGACTCAAACTGCAGCCCTGTCTCACCCCTCGCCCTTGAGCAAAGTATTCTGTTCTTTTGTTGCCAAGTTTTACTCCGCTGTTATTTTCCAAATATATAGATTTGATTATGTCAAACACTTTACCCCCTATGCCACTTTGGATGATTTTATAGTATAAGGCATCGTGCCAGATAGAATCTCTCTCCCTCTCTCTCTCTGTGTCTCTCTGTGTCTGTCTGGCTGTCTGTCTGTCTCTCTCTGCCTCTGTCTCTCTCTGTCGCTCTCTCACTCTTTGTGTCTCTCTGTGTCTCTGTGTCTCTGTCTGTCTGTCTGTCTGTCAATTCAATTCAATTCAATATGTGCTTTATTGGCATGACACACGTTTGTGTACATATTGCCAAAGCATGTAAAACAACAACAACACAACAACAACAATGATTATAATAATAACAGCAACAACAACAATGATTATGATAACAGCAACAACACCAATGATTATAATAATAACAGCAACAACAACAATAATTATAATAATAACAGCAACAACAACAATGATTATAATAATAACAGCAACAACAACAATGATTATGATAACAACAACAACAACAACAACAACAACAACGATTATGATAATAACAGCAACAACAACAATGATTAAAATAATAACAACAACAATGATTATGATAATAACAGCAACAACAACAATGATTAAAATAATAACAGCAACAACAACGATTATAATAATAACAGCAACAACAACAATGATTATGATAACAGCAACAACAACAATGATTATGATAATAACAGCAACAACAACAATGATTATAATAATAACAGCAACAACAACAATGATTATGATAATAACAGCAACAACAACGATTATGATAATAACAGCAACAACAACAATGATTATAATAATAACAGCAACAACAACAATGATTAAAATAATAAAAACAACAACAACAATGATTATGAGAATAACAGCAACAACAACAATGATTATAATAATAACAGCAACAACAACAATGATTATGATAATAACAGCAACAACAACAATGATTATAATAATAACAGCAACAACAACAATGATTATGATAATAACAGCAACAACAACAATGATTATAATAATAACAGCAACAACAACAATGATTATGATAACAGCAACAACAACAATGATTATGATAATAACAGCAACAACAACAATGATTATAATAATAACAGCAACAACAACAATGATTATGATAATAACAGCAACCACAACGATTATGATAATAACAGCAACAACAATGATTATAATAACAGCAACAACAACAGCGATTATAATAATAACAGCAACAACAACGATTATAATAATAACAGCAACAACAACAATGATTATGATAACAGCAACAACAACAATGATTATGATAATAACAGCAACAACAACAATGATTATAATAATAACAGCAACAACAACAATGATTATGATAATAACAGCAACAACAACGATTATGATAATAACAGCAACAACAACAATGATTATAATAATAACAGCAACAACAACAATGATTAAAATAATAAAAACAACAACAACAATGATTATGAGAATAACAGCAACAACAACAATGATTATAATAATAACAGCAACAACAACAATGATTATGATAATAACAGCAACAACAACAATGATTATAATAATAACAGCAACAACAACAATGATTATGATAATAACAGCAACAACAACAATGATTATAATAATAACAGCAACAACAACAATGATTATGATAACAGCAACAACAACAATGATTATGATAATAACAGCAACAACAACAATGATTATAATAATAACAGCAACAACAACAATGATTATGATAATAACAGCAACCACAACGATTATGATAATAACAGCAACAACAATGATTATAATAACAGCAACAACAACAGCGATTATAATAATAACAGCAACAACAACGATTATGATAATTACAGCAACAACAACAATGATAATAATAATAACAGCAACAACAACAATGATTGTAATAATAACAGCAACAACAACAATGATTGTAATAATAACAGCAACAACAACAACGATAATGATAATAACAGCAACAACAACAATGATTATAATAACAGCAACAACAACAATGATTATAATAATAACAGCAGCAACAACAACGATTATGATAATAACAGCAACAACAACAATGATTATAATAATAACAGCAACAACAACAATGATTATAATAATAACAGCAACAACAACAATGATTATGATAATAACAGCAGCAACAACAATGATTATAATAATAACAGCAACCACAACGATTATGATAATAACAGCAACAACAATGATTATAATAACAACAACAACAACGATTATAATAATAACAGCAACAACAACGATTATGATAATAACAGCAACAACAACGATTATAATAATAACAGCAACAACAACAATGATTGTAATAATAACAGCAACAACAACAATGATTGTAATAATAACAGCAACAACAACAACGATAATGATAATAACAGCAACAACAACAATGATTATAATAACAGCAACAACAACAATGATTATAATAATAACAGCAGCAACAACAACGATTATGATAATAACAGCAACAACAACAATGATTATAATAACAGCAACAACAACAATGATTATAATAATAACAGCAACAACACCAATGATTATAATAATAACAGCAACAACAACAATGATTATGATGATAACAGCAACAACAACAATGGTTATTATATCAAACAATAACAGTAGCTATAGGTGCCGTCCCCCACTGTCTCTCAGGTTGTGGCAAGATAATATAAATCTTGCTGCAATGCTCGCCGCTGGTCCTCCTCCCAGGACCACAAGCAGCTTACCTGCGTCCTCCATGTCCTGCTACTCTGGAGTCACATGTTCCAGCTCCTGGACAAAAGCCCGGCGCTGTTTTTCACATGTGTCACATATAAGGACGAAGTGCCCCTCTGTCTCCACCTCATCTGTCAAGCACTGACCACATGTTCGATGCTCTTTTGGCAGCCGCATCTTTTTGTGTCTCCCCTTTTCAATGGCGAGACTGTGGTCACTGAGCCTGTGTTTGGTGAGGATCTGTCGCTGCTTCCTGTCTCTGACAGTTAAGAGGTGTTCTTCCAGATCATAGTTTGTACAGTGTTTGTCTGTCTGTCTGTCTGTCTCACTCTCTCTCTCTATTGACAAATGGATCCGGGTCTTTCCCAACCAGAAAACCTGGATGACAAGTGAAGTTCAGACACTTGTCTGAGACAGCAATACTTCAGGTCACGTGACAGGACCCAGTACAGCAGTGCTAGAGCTGACCTAAACAGAGGCATCAAAGTTGCCCAGGAGGCCTATAGAAGAACACTGAGGAACATCTCACAGACAATGACCCACGGCGGTTGTGGCAGGAAATACAGCAAATCACAAACTACAAGGGCAACAACCTGTGACTGTCTATGCTGATGCCTCACTGGCAAAGGAACCAAATTGTTTCTTTTCTCGCTTTGAGGTGAAAAGGCCAAACAGATTCACTGCCTCCGGCACCCACACACTCAATCTGCAGGAACATGAAATGAGATGTTTGCTCAGGTCAGTGAACCCAAGGAAGGCCGCTGTTCCTGACGGCGTTCCTGGGAAGGTACTTAAAGCATTAGCTGACCAGCTCTCAGGGGTCTTCACTAAGACCTTTAATCTTTCCCTAACACAAGCCATCATGCCAACCTGTCTTGAGTCAGCCATCATCACCCCTGCCCTCAAAAAGCCAGCCATCGACAATCTAAAGGACTTTTGACCGATTGCACTCACTTGAGTAATCATGAAGTGTTTTGCAAGACTCGTCTCGCAGCACATCAGTCAGGCTCCCTCTCTCCTTCAACCCACATCAGTTTGCTTACAGAGGAAATAGGTCTACTGAAGATGCCATCACCACAGGTCTTCACACAATGCTGAGTCACTTAGAACACCAAGGGAACTATGTAAGGATGCTTTTCATAGACTATAGCTCAGCATTCAAGACAACCATTCCAGTCAGCAAATTGTCTGCCTAAGCCTCCCCCGTCCCACCTGCACATGGATAAAGGACTTCCTCACTAACCGCCCACAAACTGTTAAACTTGGTCTCCACCTCTCCTCCACCCTCATGCTCAGCACTGGCTCTCTACAAGGCTGTGTGCTGAGTCCATTACTCTACACTCTATACACCTATGACTGGTCTCCAAACCATCCCACCAACACCATCATGAACTTCGCAGACGGCACCACTGTGGTTGGACTTATCACAGGAGGAGATGAGTTGGGCTATAGAGATTAGTTCCACAAATTGACAGAGAGGTGTTCAGCAAACAACCTGACACTGGAAAAAAAAAAGAAGAACTCATCATTGACTTCAGGATGCATAGAGCAGATCCTGCCCCAATCTACATCAAAAGGGGATTGTGTAGAAAAAGTTCCAACCTTCAGATTCCTGGGAATCCACATCTCTGAGGAACTCTTCTGGTCAGCTAACACCATAGTGGTTGTTAAGGCGGCACAGCAGCGACTAAAGCTGCTGGTGGCCTTCTACCATTCCTCCATACCACATCTCAGCAGGGTACACTGGTTGCTCAGCAGCAGACAGGAGAGCTCTTCAGAGGGTCATCAACACAAAACAAAAAATCATTGGCTACTATCCCTGGAAGACATTTCCAGCTCCTGCTGCCTTGGAAGAGCCAAGAACATTTTAAAAGACTCTTCTCATCCTGGACCCCACCCATTTGACCCGATGCCCTCTGGCAGGTGCTACAGGACAATCAAAGGACAGACCACCAGATTTAAAAACAGAATGAATATAATTATTGCACTGGTATGACTGTATTTGCACTAGTAGGAATGAATGATTTGCCCCAGAAAGACAGTCAACATATTGCACATGAGGAGTTCAGTGCTTATTGGAGTTCAGTGTACTTATGGTCCAAGGAAAGAAACTAATGCAATGACTACATTCATACTAGTTGAATAATTACATTTGTTCTAGTGCAATGAGTATATTCATCCAGCCATCCATCATCCAAACCGCTTATGCTGCTCTCAGGCTTGCGGGGATGCTGGAGCCTATCCCAGCAGTCGAGATACCCTGGACAGGCCGCCAGGCCATCATACAGGGCCGACAAGTATATTTATTCAAGTCCAAAATCACACTGTATTTATCTTATTCATTATTTTAGAACCTCTGTTGTTGGCTGTGATTGTTTGAATATTAATATTGGGCTCCACAAATAAAATTGACTTGACTTCCTTACAAAAAAGTAGTTTAATCAAGTGTGCAATTAGCATACTTATTTTAAAGTAAAAATCAGTGCGTATACTTTTAGTTTACTTTTTAAGTACTTATCAGCGATATACCAAACAATTATACTTCAGTATACTTACAAGTATACTACAAGTACATATACTTGACTTTTACTTGAACTTTACTTAGTTTACTTAATAAAATAAACCAAGTATACTATGTTTTGTAAGGGTTGACTATTGTGGTTGTTTTTGTTTTGTTGCCGTGTCTTTGATAAATCAAACAGGCGCTCTTAATTTCGTTGTATTCTATACAAGGACAATAAAGGCTTTCTTCATCATCCTCATCCTCATCATACAGCTCTTTTACATGATATCAACTTCCGAAATGCTTCCGGGTTTTTCCGGGGTGAATATAGAAGCAGAAAATTAGATTGTAGTTCTCTGGAACAATAGTGGGAAATTGGAGAAATACAAATAAAACAGTTGTACCAGCAGTAGACTGGCATTATTACAAGCAACATGGCCAGATGTATGAAGGCTCTAGAGCAGTGGTGTCCAACCCTGCTCCTGGAGCGCTACCATCCTGCTGGTTTTCACTCCAACCCTAATTTAACACACCAGTCTCCACTAATTACCTACTGACCAATTAATTGAATTGATGCGTTAAATTAGGGTTAGTGTGAAAACCAGCAGGAGGCTGGCTCTCAAGGAGCTGGGTTAGACACCACTGCTCTAGAGATTGAGACCGTCGATCTACAGCAGGGGTGGGCAGCCTTATCCACAAAGGGCCAGTGTGAGTGAAGGTTTTTGTTCCAACCAAGCAGTTACACACCTGATCCCACTAATCAACCAGTAGAGTCTTTGCTGAGGACCTTGATTAGGAGACACAGGTGTGCAACTGCTTGACTGGAACAAAAACCTTCACCCACACCGGCCCTTTCTGGATAAGACTGCCCACCCCTGCCTACAGGGTGGATTCCACAGGATATGGACTCTACACTGATTTTCTTACCTGCATTATTGAACATGTATCAAGACATACAGCGGAGATATTTTAAGAAATATGACAAATATGACATTCAACAGACTGAATGACAACTCCACACTAAAGGTCTTCCTATGAGAGGAGACGTGACAAACCTAGTCACCCAATATTTCCGTATGCCAAAATACACACATACTTGATAAATCAGTGGTGTCCAACCCTGCTCCTGGAGAGCTACCATCCGGCTGTTCTTTCACTCCAGCCCTAACTGAACACACCGATTCTACCAATTACCTACTGACCAAGACCTTGATTAATTGAAACAGATGTGTTAAATCAGGGTTGGAGTGAAAACCGGCAGGAGGGTGGTTCTCCAGGAGCAGGGTTGGACAACACTGTCATGAATAGATAAGTCTTCTAACCTGAGAGATAGAAGTCCATGAGTTTCTAGTATTACTGTGGTTACATCGGTGCTTGTATTGTTGAATATACACTTTGGCAATACTTAAAAAAAGGAGAATTCCATGGAATTGAAAAAGACACTCAGCTAGCTAGCTAGCTAGAGGAATTCTGCAGGCGCAAATGAAGGCTGTGTTGAGGCATAGTCTCTGGATTCTGCAGGTTTAATCTGTTTTACACTGGTTTAATCTTGTTTCAACTTTCTGGCCCACATCAGATTCTGTCTGTCTAAGCTTTTAAGAATGACATTCAGTAGTCATTTACTTTTTATAACGGTTTCCATCCATCTTTGTGGATGAAAATTCTGTATGGGTGTGACGCAGCAGTGTGGAGAGTTTAGAAAGCTTAAAACATGTTGTTCTTTTATTACATTTATTATGATCATCATTATTATCCTTCACAAATCACATTATAGTTTACATGTTACATCATACATTCATGTACAGTTCATACCCTGCCCTCCCCCACACCCTGACAGCTTCTCTCCACCGAAGAAGAAGAAGAAGAGGAGGAGGAGGAGGCGGCGGCAGTGGTCCTTAAACTGTGCATGTGTATGCCAAACGGGTCCCAGACGCACCTCTTGGTGAACAGTGCCAGTTATTATAAGTTATAAGAAAAACTGTAGAGTTTAACCAACCAGGAACTAGAGAGAGAGAGAGAGAGAGAGAGAGAGAGAGAGAGAGAGAGAGAGAGAGAGAGAGAGAGAGAGAGAGAGAGAGAGAGAGAGAGACAGACATCCTGTAACAGACGTGATTTGGTCTATCGGTCTGAGAGACTGTAGTGTCTTTTAGGTCACTTATGTGAGTTAATTATCATCCCCCCCATTCTCTCTCTCACTCTCTCTCGCTCTCTGTAGGTCTCTGTAGGTCTCTGCAGGTCTCTTTGGGTCAGATTGAGAATGGGAGAAATGTATACATCAGAAAATAAAAACAGATTTCCTCTGAAGAAAAAAAAAAGCAATTTCCTGGTCCAGGTTTCCTGATTGGATGTCCATTGGGCTGTACTATGTAGTAGTCCTGCCCATCTTGGAAAACTGACAGTTCTTCCTGTTGGTGGTGCTATTACATATCAGCGCAGGCTTTCTGATGGTCCGGGCCGTTGGTGTTTCTTTAAAACTTCCTGGAATCAACAGAATGTGCTATGGAAAAAGAAAAATTGTAAATAAATCCCAGCGTGAACAAACACACGAGAGATCGGGAATTTTCTGGAATATTTGTCTTCTGTAACAGAAGAAAAACACCTTGTTGCATCTTTCCATGTGCTGGAAAATTTCACTGGAATGTTTTCCAGAAGGGAATTTGTAAATGATAGTTTGAGGCAAAAACATTAACCTCCCAGAAGATGAAGACCGGGGGTCTGTCCAAGTTGTCCACAGAGCTCAGTGAAACCGTACAGGTACAGGTAAACAGAAGATGAAGACCGGGGGTCTGTCCAAGTTGCCCACAGAGTTCAGTGAAACCATACAGGTAACCAGAAGATGAAGACCGGGGGTCTGTGCAATTTGTCCACAGAGCTCAGTGAAACCGTACAGGTAACCAGAAGATGAAGACTGGGTCTGTACAAGTCATCCACAGAGCTCAGTGAAACCGTACAGGTAACCAGAAGATGAAGACCGGGGGTCTGTACAAGTCATCCACAGAGCTCAGTGAAACCGTACAGGTAACCAGAAGATGAAGACCGGGGGGTCTGTACAAGTCATCCACAGAGCTCAGTGAAACCGTACAGGTAACCAGAAGATGAAGACCGGGGGTCTGTACAAGTCCTCCACAGAGCTCAGTGAAACCGTACAGGTACAGGTAACCAGAAGATGAAGACCGGGGGTCTGTACAAGTCGTCCACAGAGCTCAGTGAAACCGTACAGGTAACCAGAAGATGAAGACCGGGGTCTGTACAAGTCGTCCACAGAGCTCAGTGAAACCGTACAGGTAACTAGAAGATGAAGACCGGGGTCTGTACAAGTCGTCCACAGAGCTCAGTCCAGAGTCTGCCAGTCCAGAATCAGATGCCGAGTCTGGACCAAAATAACAACTCAACGGCTCACATGAAAAGGCGGTCTGAAAGGAGGTATGAACAGAGCAGGTTCAGTCAATAAAAAGAAGAAAATAAATAAGTTGCTGGTATTTTTTAAAAGATGTAAACAGGATTGTTAAATTAACAAAAACTTCCTTGGAGTGAAAACCTTCAGAAGGTTTGACCACAAGTCCTCAGAGATGTACAACTTTCAGTAAAAATCAAGGTATACAGAATATTAGACATAACTTAAAGATAAATATCCTTTGCTTAAATCACGTATATACAGCTGTCGTCTTCAAACCACATGTGCTGAGCATCGATGTTCTGTTTTCCAACTCTTCTCTGGTTTCTGAAACTGTGGGTCAGGACCCTCAGAGGGCTGTGGGCCTACCTGTGATGCATGAGACTGATATGACCTGATGGAACTCTCTGGAACAAAACACACACGGTCCTCTGAGGACAGCGGCGTCTTAAGCTACGCTCTCCTTCTTCCAGAAGAGAAATCCTTCGTCTGAACTTAAGAAAATACATAGGTAGAATTTTAGGAGTCGTCTTCTCTCTGCAGGGACAGGAACACAGCAGTGCATTGTGGGTTACAGGAAGTTCCTCAGGGAAAGTTCTCTGTGTTCATATGCAACTGCAAATTATACTCCTCTTCATCTCCTCGCTCCTAAAAATGTCCGATGTCCGATGACGCCTTTCTCTTTCGTTACACATTGGACTCTACAAAAGGTCTCTTGGGTTTGACGGGGGAGGTGGGGCCTGTCTTGTGGCTGTGGGCGTTGTTGCTGTGGTTGTAAAAGGCAATGGATGAAGGTGATGCTTGGCTGTAGCTTCTCTGATTGACAGGTGTGTTGCTAGTTGACGTAGCAGGGGAGCTGACCACTGTGTCCAATGAAGACACGGTCCAGGACCGAGAGGAGGCGGGACAGGAAGACGTGGGAGGGGCCTGCTGCTGATACTGCTTGTGCACCCTGGAATTCTTGTCAATCATGCCCATAAAAGGAATGTTCTTGGATGAACGGGATGCTTCTCCAGGGTAAGTCCCGACCCCTAGCATGCACCAGTCTGACTGGGGTGGGGACATCGAGGACAGATTATGATGATAACCAGTGACTCCCCCCTCCAGTGGTAATTTCATTTGCTGGGTAGAGCTGTAGGAGTAAAGGAGGGGACTGGGGGGAGGTGCAGAGGAGAGGGAGGGATGGCTGCTTATTGGGTGACGTGGAGCCCTCTGGTGGTGGTGATGTGACTCCGGCTTAACGGGGACCTCCACATAGTTATAAGCCACTGTTGATTGGCTGCGACTAATCTGAGGGGCTGGGCCTAATTCATTTAACCCCGCCCTCTCTCTGCCTCCTACTCCTCCTCTCCCATACGCTGTTGAGGGTCTGAGCTGTCGGCCCAGGTCAAAGGTCGAACTGTCCTGCGGGTATAAAGCTCCAGAACTTGAGCTAGCCTGGACCTGCGGACTAGGCCGCATATACTGGGGAGAGTTTCTCCCATCCGGGGCAGACGAGTAGAGGTCCTTCCCCAGCTCAGCCAAGTCCGGGGGCAGGAGGGCAGATATGGAGTGGGCCATCTGCGAGTAGGCAGAACTGAACTGAATGGCACTGGACTGAGTCGAGGAGGTGGGCTGGTTGTTCTTGACAATCTGTGCTTTGGCCGGCTGGAGCCAGTGGCCTTGAACCAGCCCCATCTTCAGGGGGTGGGAACTGGGTTTAGGTCGGGGGGGTTGATATTGGTCGGACATGGAGCTGGAGCGGTACTGACAGTGAGGCGGGGAAGGGGAGAGGGGAGGAGCCTCTCCCTCTACAAACCCCACCTCTTCCGCTGTCTCCCCCTCCGCAGAGTCTGCAGTCTGGATTGCATGAAGCTCCACCTCCAGGGGGCGTCTCTCCGTGTTAGAAGTGGACTGATGGTGTTGATGATGATGCTGCTGCCGATGTGATGAAGGAGGGGGATGCCGACACTCTTCCTCCACGCGGGCCAATAAGCGCTGGATCTCACTGTTGGATGGACACAGGCGGCTGGCCTCAATCAGGTCCTCCAGGGCTTCGTGGAACTGCCTGCAGAGGGGCAGAGAGGAAGAGGGGGAAACCAGCTGTGAGATCACAAAAACAACAAGAAAATAAACACGTGTGTGTGTGTGTGTTTCTGTGTGTGTGTGTGTGTGTGTGTGTGTGTGTGTGTGTTTATGTGTGTGTCCAGTGTTTGTTTATCAGGCAGTAGAGACGGCTGGTCAACTAGAAATCTGTAAACAACCACATTAATACTCAATATTCATACAAAACATTCTACAGTAATACTGTCTATACTCAACATATCCTATATAAACTTACTCTTCATGTGAAAAATATTCTATATTAAATGTGTACAAAACCATCCTGCACATATCCCGTATTAATACCCTCTACACTAAACATACTCCATCTAATACTATCAATACTAAAGAGATATTAAACTTACAATATTCTCCTGGGTCTCTGCCCAGCTCTGTGGCTCTGCACACCAACCACCACTGCCAAGCCCACCTAAACTCTCTGCACCACCTCAAGCCCACCTGGACCCTCAGCACCGCCTCAAGCCCACCTAAACCCTCTGCACCACCTCAAGCCCACCTGCACCCTCTGCACCACCTCAAGTCCACCTAAACCCTCTGCACCACCTCAAGTCCACCTGGACCCTCAGCACCACCTCAAGGCCACCCAGACCCTCTGCACCACCTCAAGCCCACCTGCACCCTCAGCACCACCTTAAGTTCACCTGTATCCTCTGCACCGCCTCAAGCCAACCTGGACCCTCAGCACCACCTGCCAGGTCTGCTACACACCTGTTTCCTCATGAGTCTGTGTGGTTTCTACACCAGCTAGCTCACCTCTGTTGTTTGCCAGATCATTGACTGTGCTCCTGCCAGTTTCGCATCCCGCCTGTCTTGTCTGCCTGGTTTTGTCTCATTCCTGTGAGCGACCTTCTATTCTGTAACTCTGCCGGTTGGGATTGGCCTCTGGCTTTGAACACTGGAACGAACTGTATTCTGAAGTGCCTAGTCCCTTCAGTAAAGTTGCTGTTCTTTACTTACTTCTGCCTTTGGTCTCTGATTTTGCATTTGAGTCCTTCCTGAATCGTGACAAATATTCTATGCAAAAAACTTCATACATTAATACTACCTTTATTAAACAATCTTAATTCATACTAAATACATTGAGTATTGATATCATTACTATCAACACCATATCTTTACTAGTATAGTTATACTCACTTTAATAATGCTATCATTGCTAGCAGCTGCTGTGAACCGGAGTCAAATTGCTCATGTGCATAGGCACACTCGGTCAGTAAAGCTGATTCTGATTTTACTACATCTATATAACATGTTACTGACCGACTGGTGGATTTGACTGGCTGAGAAAATGAATGGAAGGAAATGGAGATATGTGAATGGAGTGATGAGAGCAGCTAGCATCCGGTTCTAATCTGCTGCTGGATTGGTCATCAGAGGTCAGGTGATATATATTAGCCACTTGATTGGTCTACAGAGATGACGTGAATTGGACAGCTAAGGTGGTACCACAGCTTCCTGATGGCATTATTTTTTCCCCAACTTCTGAGCGAGGATGCAGTGAAAGTTAGGTGAAGTAAGATATCTCTCCTCAAGAGGTTAAAGGGAAAATCTCATCAGTCTACCTGTAACAGGGAAATGCATGAAAAACGCCTGCAGTGGTTCCTGATCGTTTCTGTATCTCTGGAAGCTTCTTTTTTTTCCCCATCCGTCAATGGATGTATTGTGACATCAGCTGATGGACAGAAAAAACTACGGTCTAGTTTATCTTGGGTATCTACTATGTGCTCTAATCGAAACCAAAAAAAACAACTCTCGGCTAAGCTACATTTCCAATGATGGAAATGATGTCAAACAGGAGCAGAGAAGTTTGTGGATGACGATACAGAAGCTAGCGTGCAACTATGCATTCTGGTATGTGTAGGCACCTTGGGAACGACACTGAGCAGGACGACGCTGAATTATCCTTCAGTACAGTACACATTGAGGACTTTAATACTTCAAATCTACCGATCAGTAGTAATTACACATGAACAAGACCATCAGCAAAATGTTCCTTTAACTTTGGGCGTCTTTCCTGAAGGGGTCAAGGTAAGGAGAAGGAACGGGTGGGGGGGGGACACTTGCTGATGTTAAGGGAAAACAGATTACCGGATTATTCTGGTGACTGCTAATCTAATTCAGAATAACAGCTGATGAAGTTAGATTCGGTACTCAGACATTCAGTATTCGACTCGTTTGCTAGTGGTCATTTTCTCCTCTGCCCATTTCTATGAATATATAAATAGTATCTGTGCAATTTTAAGTTCACTATCTGTGCAGCACATTGACACCAAAATATCTTGCAGCACAGACAGTCTTGTTAGTTAACACACTGTCTGCCTCCACTTTCCTCCAAGTCTTCAGATTTAGCAGGAGACCAATCAGAATCAGATTCTTAGGCCTCGCCCAGTTTTTTCTCCCTCTCCTTTGTGTTTCCATGGTTACCTGCTGCTGCGTTTGGCACGGGCTCGTGTGTAAAAGGCCTCGTAGCAATTGGCCTTCAACTCTAGAGCCCTGGTGGCACACTCCTCAGCCAGGCCAAAGTCCTGCAAGCAACAACACAATGTATGATGGGATGTCAGCATGGAGTTAGGAAGAGTCAGCTGTCTTGCATAATGGGAATTCAGCATGGACGAGTCGGTTGCATTGCATGATGGGAATTCAGAATGGTAAAGATGGAAATTGCTCACTGGAGTCAGAAATTATTAAAAAATGAATGACAGCCACATCACACATATCTTAATTAAAAACAAAAGATGAAAAGCGGAAATGTTTTGAAAGAAATGCTTTCATTTGCATAATGGCATGGTGAGATATCAGCAGCTTAGACTTTTGAACTGGACTCAAACATGAGTTTATAATGGAGGTAATGGGTCACTGGTCAACTCATGTCTGACGTCTCGATGCTTGCATGATAATGTGTCTCATAACTAATTTCCACCAATGTCCTGTCATCATATGTTTGTAAGACTCGGCTGAATCATATTACACAACTATGATTATCAATACTCCAGTAGGTCAGCATGCTGTGTGGTTACATTGCAGAACTACTTTAAGTCATCCTCCACTCTGACAGCACTAGTAATACTGCTAACGCTAACAGGAGGCTGGCAATAATGAGAAAACCTGTAATGTGAAGACTTTCTGGAATCTCTAAAGAGGTCCAGGCTCCTATTGGAAGAACAGGAAAGTTAGAGTGTAAGAACAAGCCATTAACAAGTTGAACCAAAATTAACCCCAATGTCCTCACTGCAACCCTAAAAAAAGAGCAGAAAACATCCCAGACATACAGGGATAACCCTAACCCTAGAGGGATAACCCTAACCTTAGAGGGATAACCGTAACCCTACAGAGATAACCCTAACCCTAGAGGGATAACCTAACCCTAGTTGTATAACCCTAAACCTACAGAGATAACCCTAAACCTACAGAGATAACCCTCACCCTAGAGGGATAACTCTAACCCTAGAGGTATAACTCTAAAACTACAGAGATAGCCCTAACCCTGCAGGGATAACCCTAACCCTAGAGGGATAACCCTAACCCTACAGAGATAACCCTAACCCTAGAGGGATAACCTAACCCTAGAGGTATAACCCTAAATCTAAAGAGATAACCCTCACCCTAGAGGTATAACCCTAAACCTACAGAGATAACCCTCACCCTAGAGATATAACCCTAAACCTACAGCCATAACCCTCACCCTAGAGGGGTAACCCTAACCCTAGAGGGATAACCCTAACCTTAGAGGGATAACCCTAACCCTAGAGGGATAACCCTAACCCTACAGAGATAACACTAACCCTAGAAGGATAACCGTAACCCTAGAGGGATAACCCTAACCTTAGAGGGATAACCCTAACCCTAGAGGTATAACCCTAAACCTACAGAGATAACCCTCACCCTAGAGGGATAACCCTAACCCTAGAGGTATAACCCTAAACCTACAGCGATAACCCTAACCTTAGAGGGATAACCCTAACCCTAGAGGGATAACCCTAAACCTACAGAGATAACCCTAACCCTAGAGGGATAACCCTAACCCTAGAGGGATAACCTAACCCTAGAGGTATAACCCTAAACCTACAGAGATAACCCTCACCCTGGAGGGATAACCCTAACCCTACAGAGATAACCCTAATCCTAGAGGGATAACCCTAACCTTACAGGGATAACCGTAACCCTAGAGGGGTAACCCTAACCTTAGAGGGATAACCCTAACCCTAGAGGGATAACCCTAACCCTACAAGGATAACCCCAACCCTGCGGGGATAACCCTAACCTGCAGGGATCAGCACGGTCTGTTAGAGGTACTGTCGTCTGTGTACCAGCATGTACTGTGGTACTTAGTTAGTCTGTTACATGAACTGTTGTCTGTGTACCATGTGTACCATTATGTACTGTGGTACTACGTTAGTCTGTCAGAGGTACTGTTATCTGTGTTCCATGTGTACCAGTATGTACTGTGGTACTATGCTAGTACTATTAGATGTACTGTTGTCTGTGTAACATGTGTATCAGTATGTACTGTGGTACTATGTTAGTACTGCTGTCTGTGTACCATTTGCTTCAGTATGTACTGTGATACTATGTTAGTCTGTTAGAGGTACCGTTGTCTGTGTACCATGTGTACCAGTATGTACTGTGGTACAAAGTTAGCATGTGTGTGTGTGTGTGTGTGTGTGTGTGTGTGTGTGTATGTATATGTATGTGTGTGTGTGTGTACGTATGTATGTATGTATGTATGTATGTATGTATGTATGTATGTATGTATGTGTGTGTATGTATGTATGTATGTATGTATGTATGTATGTATGTATGTGTGTGTGTGTGTGTGTGTGTATGTGTGTATGCATATGTGTGTACATGTATGTTTATGTGTGTATGTGTGTGTACATGTGTGTGTATGTGTGCGTGTGTGTGCGTGTTTGTGTGTGCGTGCGTGCATGCGTACATTCATCTTGCGTCGACAGCGAGACAGGTTGAGCAGCAGAGAGACTTTGAGTTCTCTGAAGGCCTTCAGGTCCTCATGGAAACCTTCTCTGGGAAACTTCTTCAGTGCATACTGGTAACGCTGGGCTGCCTCCCTCACCTTCCCCCTCTACACACACACACACACACACACACACACACACACACACACACACACTAGTTCAGAGGACAGCACTACGGGAATCTCTGCTTTACCTGCCAATAAACATTTTGTTCACCCTTCACTTAATCAGATGTTCTTATTAATTATACATTATACTGAAGATCGTCATCAAGGTTTAAAATTCTACAGGTCCAGATAAATGTCTGTCTGTGCTGTGGTACTATATCTGTCTGTACCACTACAGCATGGTGGCCCAGTGGTTAGCACTGCTGCCTCACAGCAAGAGGGTCCTGGGTTCGAACCCCAGGCCATCCCGGGTCATCCTCTGTGTGGAGTTTGCATGTTCTCCTCATGTCTGTGGGTTTCTTCCAGGTGTTCCGGTTTCCTCCCAACATCAAAAAGACATGCATGTTAGGGTTAATACCCCTGCCTGTGCCCCTGAGCAAGGCAAATGGAAAGAAAGAAATGGAGTTGGTCCTTGGGCACTGCAGCTGCCCACTAGTTCTAGTGTGTGCATAGAGGATGTTCTAGTGTGTGTAGAGGATGGTTCTAGTGTGCGCATAGAGGATGTTCTAGTGTGTTTATAGAGGATGGTTCTAGTGTGTGTATAGAGGATGGTTCTAGTGTGTGTATAGAGGCTGGTTCTAGTATGTGTATAGAGGATGGTTCTAGCGTGTGTATACAGGATGGCTCACGTGTGTGTAGAGAATGGTTCTACTGTGTGTATAGAGGATGGTTCTAGTGTGTGTATAGAGGACATTTCTAGGCTGTGTAGAGGATGGTTCTAGTGTGTGTATAGAGGAGGGTTCCAGTGTTGTAGAGGATGGTTCTAGTGTGTGTATACAGGATGGTTCTAGTGTGTTTAGAGGATGATTCTAGTGTGTGTATACAGGATAGTTCTAGTGTGTGTAGAGGATAGTTCTAGTGTGTATAGAGGATGGTTCTCACGTGCGTATAGAGGATGGCTCTAGTGTGTGTATACAGGATGGTTCCAGTGTGTATAGAGGATGGCTCTGGTGTGTGTAGAGGATGGTTCTAGTATGTGTATACAGGATGGTTCTAGTGTGTTTAGAGGATGGTTCTTGTGTGTTTAGAGGATGATTCTAGTGTGTGTATACAGGACAGTTCTAGTGTGTATAGAGGATGGTTCTCACGTGTGTATACAGGATGGTTCTAGTGTGTGTATAGAGGATGGTTCAAGTATGTATATAGAGGATGGATCTAGTGTGTGTATACAGGATAGTTCTAGTGTGTGTAGAGGATAGTTCTAGTGTGTACAGAGGATGGTTCCCACGTGTTTATACAGGATGGTTCTAGTGTGTGTATAGAGGATGGTTCAAGTATGTATATAGAGGATGGATCCTCTGTGTGTAGAGGATGGTTCTAGTGTGTATAGAGGATGGTTCTCACGTGTGTATACAGGATGGTTCTAGTGTGTCTATACAGGATAGCTCAAGTATGTATATAGAGGATGGATCTAGTGTGTGTACAGGATGGTTCTAGTGTGTATAGAGGATGGTTCTAGTGTGTGTATAGAGGATGGTTCTAGCGTGTGTATACAGGATGGCTCACGTGTGTGTAGAGAATGGTTCTAGTGTGTGTATAGAGGATGGTTCTAGTGTGTGTATAGAGGACGGTTCTAGGCTGTGTAGAGGATGGTTCTAGTGTGTGTATAGAGGATGGTTCCAGTATTGTAGAGGATGGTTCTAGTGTGTGTAGAGGATGGTTCTAGTGTGTGTATACAGGATGGTTCTAGTGTGTTTAGAGGATGATTCTAGTGTGTGTATACAGGATAGTTCTAGTGTGTGTAGAGAATAGTTCTAGTGTGTATAGAGGATGGTTCTCACGTGTGTATACAGGATGGCTCTAGTGTGTGTATACAGGATGGTTCCAGTGTGTGTATAGAATTTCATTGTATGTGTGAATACAATGCACATACAATTAATTTCATTGTATGTGCAGTGACAATAAAGGATCTTGATCTGTATTGTGTTACTATGTATGTCTGTACTCTGGTACTACTGAATGTATGTACTGTGGTATTATGTCTGTCTGTACTGTGGTACGTTTGTCTGTACTGTGATACTACTGTATGTCTGTACTAGGGTACTATGTCTACCTGTACTGTGGTGCTACTGTATGTCTGCACTTTGGTACTAGTGTGTCTACTGTGTTACTACTCTGTACTGTGCTACTCGTATGTCTGTACTGTGGTAATACTATGTGTCTGTACTTTGGTCCTACTGTGGCTGTACTGTTTTCCTAGTGTGTCTGCACTGTGGTACTAGTGTGTTTGTACTGTGGTACTACTGTATGTCTGTACTGTGGTACTATGTATGCCTGAACTGTGGTACTATGTCTGTCTGTACTGTTTTACTACTGTGTGTCTGTACTGTGGTCCTACTGTATATCTGTACTGTGGTACTATGTCTGTCTGTACTGTGGTACTAGTGTGTCTGTACTGTGGTACTACTGTATGTCTGGTACTGTGGTACTATGTATGCCTGAACTGCGGTACTATATCTGTCTGTACTGCTGTACTACTGTGTGTCTTTACTGTGGTACTTCTGTGTGTCTGTACTGTGGTACTACTCTATGTCTGTACTGTGGTCCTGGTGTGTCTGTACTGTGGTTCTAGCATGTCTGTACTGTGGTACTACTGTATGTCTGTACAGTGGTCCTAGTGTGTCTTTACTGTGGTACTACTCTATGTCTGTACTGTGGTCCTGATGTGTCTGTACTGTGGTTCTAGCATGTCTGTACTGTGATACTACTGTATGTCTGTACAGTGGTCCTAGTGTGTCTGTACTGTGGTAGTAGTGTGTCTGTACAGTGGTCCTAGTGTGTCTGTACTGTGGTAGTAGTGTATCTGTACTGTGGTCCTGGTGTGTCTGTACTGTGGTTCTAGCATGTCTGTACTTTAGTACTACTGTATGTCTGTACAGTGGTCCTAGTGTGTCTTTACTGTGGTAGTAGTGTATCTGTGCTGTGGTCCTGGTGTGTCTGTACTGTGGTACTACTCTATGTCTGGTACTGTGGTACTATGTATGCCTGAACTGCGGTACTATATCTGTCTGTACTGCTGTACTACTGTGTGTCTTTACTGTGGTCCTAGTGTGTCTGTACTGTGGTACTACTCTATGTCTGTAATGTGGTCCTGGTGTGTCTGTACTGTGGTTCTAGCATGTCTGTACTGTGGTACTACTGTATGTCTGTACAGTGGTCCTAGTGTGTTTGTACTGTGGTAGTAGTGTGTCTGTACTGTGGTCCTGGTGTGTCTGTACTGTGGTTCTAGCATGTCTGTACTGTAGTACTACTGTATGTCTGTACAGTGGTCCTAGTGTGTCTGTACTGTGGTTCTAGCATGTCTGTACTGTAGTACTACTGTATGTCTGTAAAGTGGTCCTAGTGTGTCTGTACTGTGGTTCTAGCATGTCTGTACTGTAGTACTACTGTATGTCTGTACTGTGGTCCTGATGTGTCTGTACTGTGGTTGTAGCATGTCTGTACTGTAGTACTACTGTATGTCTGTACAGTGGTCCTAGTGTGTCTGTACTGTGGTTCTAGCATGTCTGTACTGTAGTACTACTGTATGTATGTACAGTGGTCCTAGTGTGTCTGTACTGTAGTACTACTGTATGTCTGTACAGTGGTCCTGGTGTGTCTGTACTGTGGTAGTAGTGTGTCTGTACTGTGGTCCTGGTGTGTCTGTACTGTGGTTCTAGCATGTCTGTACTGTAGTACTACTGTATGTCTGTACTGTGGTCCTAGTGTGTCTGTACTGTAGTACTACTGTATGTCTGTACTGTGGTCCTAGTGTGTCTGTACTGTAGTACTACTGTATGTCTGTACAGTGGTCCTAGTGTGTCTGTACTGTGGTAGTAGTGTGTCTGTGCTGTGGTCCTGGTGTGTCTGTACTGTGGTTCTAGCATGTCTGTACTGTAGTACTACTGTGTGTCTGTACTATGGTCCTGGTGTGTCTGTACTGTGGTTCTAGCATGTCTGTACTGTAGTACTACTGTATGTCTGTACTGTGGTCCTAGTGTGTCTGTACTGTGGTTCTAGCATGTCTGTACTGTAGTACTACTGTATGTCTGTACAGTGGTCCTGGTGTGTCTGTACTGTGGTAGTAGTGTGTCTGTGCTGTGGTTCTAGCATGTCTGTACTGTGGTAGTAGTGTGTCTGTGCTGTGGTTCTAGCATGTCTGTACTGTGGTCCTGGTGTGTCTGTACTGTGGTTCTAGCATGTCTGTACTGTAGTACTACTGTATGTCTGTACAGTGGTCCTAGTGTGTCTGCACTGTGGTTCTAGCATGTCTGTACTGTAGTACTACTGTATGCCTGTACAGTGGTCCTAGTGTGTCTGTACTGTGGTTCTAGCATGTCTGTACTGTAGTACTACTGTATGTCTGTACTGTGGTCCTAGTGTGTCTGTACTGTGGTAGTAGTGTGTCTGTACTGTGGTCCTGGTGTGTCTGTACTGTGGTAGTAGTGTGTCTGTACTGTGGTCCTGGTGTGTCTGCACTGTGGTTCTAGCATGTCTGTACTGTAGTACTACTGTATGTCTGTACAGTGGTCCTAGTGTGTCTGTACTGTGGTCCTGGTGTGTCTGTACTGTGGTTCTAGCATGTCTGTACTGTAGTACTACTGTATGTCTGTACTGTGGTAGTAGTGTGTCTGTCCTGTGGTCCTGGTGTGTCTGTACTGTGGTAGTAGTGTGTCTGTACTGTGGTCCTGGTGTGTCTGTACTGTAGTACTACTGTATGTCTGTACAGTGGTCCTAGTGTGTCTGTACTGTGGTCCTGGTGTGTCTGTACTGTAGTACTACTGTATGTCTGTACTGTGGTCCTGGTGTGTCTGTACTGTGGTAGTAGTGTGTCTGTACTGTAGTACTACTGTATGTCTGTACAGTGGTCCTAGTGTGTCTGTACTGTGGTTCTAGCATGTCTGTACTGTAGTACTACTGTATGTCTGTACAGTGGTCCTGGTGTGTCTGTACTATGGTAGTAGTGTGTCTGTACTGTGGTCCTGGTGTGTCTGTACTGTAGTACTACTGTATGTCTGTACTGTGGTCCTGGTGTGTCTGTACTGTGGTAGTAGTGTGTCTGTACTGTAGTACTACTGTATGTCTGTACTGTGGTCCTGGTGTGTCTGTACTGTGGTAGTAGTGTGTCTGTACTGTAGTACTACTGTATGTCTGTACTGTGGTCCTGGTGTGTCTGTACTGTAGTACTAGTGTATGTCTGTACTGTGGTCCTAGTGTGTCTGTACTGTAGTACTACTGTATGTCTGTACTGTGGTCCTGGTGTGTCTGTACTGTGGTTCTAGCATGTCTGTACTGTAGTACTACTGTATGTCTGTACTGTGGTCCTGGTGTGTCTGTACTGTAGTACTACTGTATGTCTGTACAGTGGTCCTGGTGTGTCTGTACTGGGATCCTACTGTGTCTGTACTGTGGTCCTGGTGTGTCTGTACTGTAGTACTACTGTATGTCTGTACTGTAGTCCTGGTGTGTCTGTACTATGGTAGTAGTGTGTCTGTACTGTGGTCCTGGTGTGTCTGTACTGTAGTACTACTGTATGTCTGTACTGTGGTCCTGGTGTGTCTGTACTGTGGTAGTAGTGTGTCTGTACTGTAGTACTACTGTATGTCTGTACTGTGGTCCTGGTGTGTCTGTACTGTAGTACTACTGTATGTCTGTACTGTGGTCCTAGTGTGTCTGTACTGTAGTACTACTGTATGTCTGTACTGTGGTCCTGGTGTGTCTGTACTGTGGTTCTAGCATGTCTGTACTGTAGTACTACTGTATGTCTGTACAGTGGTCCTAGTGTGTCTGTACTGTGGTTCTAGCATGTCTGTACTGTAGTACTACTGTATGTCTGTACAGTGGTCCTGGTGTGTCTGTACTATGGTAGTAGTGTGTCTGTACTGTGGTCCTGGTGTGTCTGTACTGTAGTACTACTGTATGTCTGTACTGTGGTCCTGGT